>NC_052151.1:219762415-219783218 GCF_902713615.1 Scyliorhinus canicula
AGATGCTCTGCCGCGCGGTGATTCTCGGTCGATGCGGCGCTGTTCGAGGCCGTTGGAAGATGTTTCAGCGATTCTCGGTCGATGCGCCGCTGTTCGAGGCCGTTGGAAGATGCTTCAGCGATTCTCGGTCGATGCGGCGCTGTTTGATGCCATTGGAAGATGCTCCCGCGGTGATTCTCGGTCGATGCGGCGCTGTTCGAGGCCGTTGGAAGATGCTGCGGCGATTCTCGGTCAATGCGGCGCTGTTCGAGGCCGTTGGAAGATGCTCCCGCAGCGATTCTCGGTCGATGCGGCGCTGTTCGAGGCCGTTGGAAGATGCTTCAGGGATTCTCGGTCGATGCGGCGCTGTTCGAGGCCGTTGGAAGATGCTTCAGCGATTCTCGGTCGATGCGGCGCTGTTCGAGGCCGTTGAAAGATGCTCCCGCGGCGATTCTCGGTCGATGCGGCGCTGTTCGAGGCTGTTGGAAGATGCTTCAGTGATTTTCGGTCAATGCGGCGCTGTTCGAGGCCGTTGAAAGATGCTCCTGCGGCGATTCTCGGTCGATGCGGCGCTGTTCGAGGCCGTTGGAAGATGCTCCCGCGGCGATTCTCGGTCGATGCGGCGCTGTTCGAGGCCGTTGGAAGATGTTTCAGCGATTCTCGGTCGATGCGCCGCTGTTCGAGGCCGTTGGAAGATGCTTCAGCGATTCTCGGTCGATGCGGAGCTGTTCGAGGCCGTTGGAAGATGCTTAAGCGATTCTCGGTCGATGCGGCGCTGTTCGAGGCCGTTGGAAGATGCTTCAGCGATTCTCGGTCGATGCAGCGCTGTTCGAGGCCGTTGGAAGATGTTTCCGTGATTCTCGGTCGATGCGGCGCTGTTCGAGGCCGTTGGAAGATGTTTCCGTGATTCTCGGTCGATGCGGCGCTGTTCGAGGCCGTTGGAAGATGCTTCAGCGATTCTCGGTCGATGCGGCGCTGTTCGAGGCCGTTGGAAGATGTTTCCGTGATTCTCGGTCGATGCGGCGCTGTTCGAGGCCGTTGGAAGATGTTTCAGCGATTCTCGGTCGATGCGGCGCTGTTCGAGGCCGTTGGAAGATGCTTCAGCGATTCTCGGTCGATGCGGCGCTGTTCGAGGCCGTTGGAAGATGCTTCAGCGATTCTCGGTCGATGCAGCGCTGTTCGATGCCGTTGGAAGATGCTCCCGCGATTCTCGGTCGATGCGGCGCTGTTCGAGGCCGTTGGAAGATGCTTCAGCGATTCTCGGTCGATGCGGCGCTGTTCGAGGCCATTGGTAGATGCTCCCGCGGCGATTCTCGGTCGATGCGGCGCTGTTCGAGGCCGTTGGAAGATGCTCCCGCGGCGATTCTCGGTTGATGCGGCGCTGTTCGATGCCGATGGAAGATGCTTCAGTGATTCTCGGTCGATGCGGCGCTGTTCGAGGCTTTTGGAAGATGCTCCCGCGGCGATTCTCGGTCGATGCGGCGCTGTTCGAGGCCGTTGGAAGATGCTCCCGTGGCGATTCTCGGTCGATGCGGCGCTGTTCGAGGCCGTTGGAAGATGCTTCAGCGATTCTCGGTCGATGCGGCGCTGTTCGAGGCCGTTGGAAGATGCTTCAGCGATTCTCGGTCGATGCGACGCTGTTCGAGGCCGTTGGAAGATGCTTCCGCAATTCTCGGTCGATGCGACGCTGTTCGAGGCCGTTGGAAGATGCTTCAGCGATTCTCGGTCGATGCGGCGCTGTTCGAGGCCGTTGGAAGATGCTCCCGCGGCGATTCTCGGTCGATGCGGCGCTGTTCGAGGCCGTTGGAAGATGCTTCAGCGATTCTCGGTCGATGCGGCGCTGTTCGAGGCCGTTGGAAGTTGCTCCCGCGGTGATTCTCGGTCGATGCTGCGCTGTTCGAGGCCGTTGGAAGATGCTCCCGCGACGATTCTCGGTCGATGCGGCGCTGTTCGAGGCCGTTGGAAGATGCTCCCGCGGCAATTCTCGGTCGATGCGACGCTGTTCGAGGCCGTTGGAAGATGCTTCCGCAATTCTCGGTCGATGCGACGCTGTTCGAGGCCGTTGGAAGATGCTTCAGCGATTCTCGGTCGATGCGGCGCTGTTCGAGGCCGTTGGAAGATGCTCCCCGCGGCGATTCTCGGTCGATGCGGCGCTGTTCGAGGCCGTTGGAAGATGCTTCAGCGATTCTCGGTCGATGCGGCGCTGTTCGAGGCCGTTGGAAGTTGCTCCCGCGGTGATTCTCGGTCGATGCTGCGCTGTTCGAGGCCGTTGGAAGATGCTTCAGCGATTCTCGGTCGATGCGGCGCTGTTCGAGGCCGTTGGAAGATGCTCCCGCGGCAATTCTCGGTCGATGCGGCGCTGTTCGAGGCCATTGGAAGATGCTCCCGCGGCGATTCTCGGTCGATGCGGCGCTGTTCGAGGCCGTTGGAAGATGCTCCCGCGGCAATTCTCGGTCGATGCGGTGCTGTTCAAGGCCGTTGGAAGATGCTCCCGCAGCGATTCTCGGTCGATGCGGCGCTGTTCGAGGCCGTTGGAAGATGCTTCATCGATTCTCGGTCGATGCGGCGCTGTTCGAGGCCGTTGGAAGATGTTTCCGTGATTCTCGGTCGATGCGGCGCTGTTCGAGGCCGTTGGAAGATGTTTCAGCGATTCTCGGTCGATTCGGCGCTGTTCGAGGCCGTTGGAAGATGTTTCAGCGATTCTCGGTCGATGCAGCGCTGTTCGAGGCCGTTGGAAGATGCTCCCGCAGCGATTCTCGGTCGATGCGGCGCTGTTCGAGACCGTTGGAAGATGCTTCCGCGATTCTCGGTCGATGCGGAGCTGTTCGAGGCCGTTGGAAGATGCTTAAGCGATTCTCGGTTGATGCGCCGCTGTTCGAGGCCGTTGGAAGATGCTTCAGCGATTCTCGGTCGATTCGGCGCTGTTCGAGGCCGTTGGAAGATGCTCCCGCGATTCTCGGTCGATGCGGCGCTGTTCGAGGCCGTTGGAAGATGCTCCAGCGATTCTCGGTTGATGCGGCGCTGTTCGAGGCCATTGGAAGAGGCTCCCGCGATTCTCGGTCAATGTGACGCTGTTCGAGGCCGTTGGAAGATGCTCCAGCGATTCTCGGTTGATGCGGCGCTGTTCGAGGCCATTGGAAGATGCTCCAGCGATTCTCGGTCGATGCGGCGCTGTTCGAGGCCGTTGGAAGATGCTCCAGCGATTCTCGGTCAATGCGGCGCTGTTCGAGGCCGTTGGAAGATTCTCCCGCGGCGATTCTCGGTCGATGCGGCGCCCGAGGGTGAGAAGAGTGTTCCTGGAACGGGGCAGGGATAGGGGGGGGCTGACCTTGCCCAACCTCTGTGGGTACTATTGGGCTGCCAACGCAGCGATGGTGCGTAAGTGGGTAATGGACGGGGCAGGGGCAGCATGGAAGAGGATGGAGATGGCATCCTGTGTGGGCACGAGCCTGGAGGCGCTGGTAACAGCGCCGATGCCACTCCCTCCAACGAGGTATACCACGAGCCCAGGGGTGGCGGCCACCCTCAAAATTTGGGGGCAATGGAGACGGCACAGGGGAGAAGTGGGGGGCTCGATGGAGGCCCCGATACGGGGGAACCATCGGTTTGTCCCAGGGAGCATTGATGGCAGATTTCTGGGCTGGCATAGGGTAAGTGTTAGGAGGTTGAGGGACCTGTTTGTGGAGGTTCGCGAGCTTGGGGGAGTTAGAGGGGAAGTTTGGGCTCCCCCCGGGGAACATGTTTAGGTACATGCAGGTTAGGGCGTTTGCCAGGCAGCAGGTAGAGGGGTTCCCCTTGCTGCCCCCACGTGGGGTACAGGACAGGGTGCTCTCGGGGGTGTGGGTTGGAGGAGGGAGGATTTCGGACATATTCCGGGAAATGCAGGAGGTAGACGAGGCCTCGGTGGGGGTTAGGTACGTTTTGGCGCAACCATTTGGGCGCGGCCGTTGTGGTGCGGCCGTTTTGGCGCTGGCCGTTTTGGCGCCAAAATAACATTTCTTTATTTGTAAATCAGCCTCAGTTGAGTTGGCTGCTGGTGCGGGTGCGTTGAGTTGGGTGCTGGTGCGTTCTATCACCATCTTTTTATATATTTTTTAACTAAACCAATTCGCATACCCATATGATGGCTGAGGAAGTATCAACGAAACGTGGTAAAGAAAAATTTGTTCATAACGGATTCCTTTACGTCTTTGACAAAACAAGCAAAGGTGACAGCGAAGTGAAATTTTGGCGTTGTGAGCAAAAAACCCGGTGCAAAGCACGGCTCCATACTAAAGCTGCAAACGTGGTGAGGCAGCTGAACAGCCATTCGCATGATGCTTCTGCTGCACAAGTAGAGGTTGCACTCGTGAAAACTAAAATAAAAAAGAGAGCACAGGAAACCCTTGAGGCACCGACTGTAGTTGTTAATGAATGTTTGACAGACATATCCCAAGCTAGTCTACCAGCCATTGCTAATATATCTGCTTTGAGGAGAATGATAAGCAGAAAGCATAATCATGTATTGAACGCCCCCACCAATCCAAGTGATTTACAACAATTGATTGTGCCAGAATGCTACAGGATATATGTCCCTCAACCAGGAGTGGAAGAAAATGTTTTACTTTGTGATAGCGGACCAGGTCACGACCGGATATTAATCTTCGGAAGACAGAGCTGGCTACAGCACTTATTGACATCTGATATGTGGTTTGCAGATGGCACATTCAGTATTGCTCCCAGCCTCTTTTCTCAGATATATGTAATTATGGTAAAAAAACACGGAGGAGTTACTCCTGCGGTTTATGCTCTTTTGCCCAACAAGCAACGCACCACATATGCGAGAATGTTCGCATTATTGAAAGAAATCGAACCCAACTTGAAAGCCAGTTCAATCGTCTGTGATTATGAACAAGCTGCGCACAGTGCTATGAAAGACATAGTCCCTGATGTTCAAATAAAAGGATGTTTTTTTCATTTAGCTCAAAATATGCAAAAACATCTAGCTAGTATGGGGTTCCGTAGTTTGTATAACACTGATCCAGATTTCGCGTTAAAAGCTAAAATGATTATTGCCATTGCCTTTGTACCTTTGAACAAAATCGATGAATATCTGGATGCTTTAGCGACCCAACTGCCGCAAGAACTTCAAGATTTACTCAACTGGTTTGAAGATACATATGTTGGTCGTCTGAACAGACGAGGAAATGGTAGACGAACCCCTTTATTTCGCCCTGAGATTTGGAACCTTTATCAGAGAACATTAAACGGGGAAGACCGCACAAACAATAATGCGGAGGCAACCCACCGTCAATTGAAATACGAACTTGGCATGCATCATCCCACCATATGGAAACTAATTAATGGCCTGCGTAAAGTACAGAAAGGTAGAGATGCATATTATGAAAGGTTACTAGCCGGCCATGAACCGCCACAAAAACTAAAAAAGTATAGAGATGCAGATAAAAGAATACATGAAACTGTTCTTAAATTTGAAAACATGGATGCTATCGAGTACTTGAGGAGCCTTGCTCATAATCACCAAATGAACTAAACTAAATGAACTAATTTAAGGTTTTTAAATTTACTTGCAACAATTTGCAACAAGTTACGAGCCACAAAACTAAAAGAATTTCTGTCGTCTGCGCCCAAACGGCCGCGCCAAATTGGCTGCGCCCAATTGTCCCATGGCGCCCAAACGGCTGCGTCCAAACGGCCGCGCCCAATTGTCCCATACCGCTCGGTGGAGGAACTGAAGGGTAAATGGGAAGAGGAGCTGGGGGAGGTGTGGTGAATGTGATTCACACTATATATAGTTGCCAATATCACTTCATGTATATATGTTCGATATCTACCCGTTGTAAGATCAATGCTGTATATAGTTGCCAATATAACTCTGTGTATATATGTTCACTATCCACCATTGTAAGTGCAGTTGCACTATCCGACCACCAGGGGGAGTCACTCTGGGAGTACGCGAGAGTTTGTACTGGGCTCCTCCTTTGGCTCCGCCCAGGACTCCTCCCCCTGTGACCGATGTATAAAGATCAGTGCCTTAGAGCCAGCCTGCCAGTTCACCTGAAGTTCAACGACGAATAGGCTGGCTCTGCTGTAAGTGTATTAAAGCCTCTGTTCAGATCCAACTACACGTGTTCGCTGAATTGATGGTTCCATCAATTTAATACACTTAAGAAGCTGCCGAAGTAAAGCATGGAATCCGCTCTAAAACCAGGACGTCGAGAACTCGATCCGCGGGATGCAGAGGCGAAAGAAACCTTCTGCCACTGGCTGAAATGTTTTAAGGCCTACCTGGCCGAAATCAGCACCGCTGAAACTACGGAGGAACAAAAGCTCAGCCTACTGCACGCGAGGGTGAGCCACAGAATTTCTACACAACTAAATCCAGCCGGTTCCTACACCGCAGCGCTGGTGATTTTGGACAAAATGTATATTAGGCCCATGAACGAGGTCTTTGCCCGCCATGTGTTCACAACTCGCCGACAACGGCCTACTGAAACTTTAGCTCAATTTGCACGCGAGTTGACCAATCTCTCAAATGACTGCAATTACCAGGCCGTAACCCGGCCGAACATTGGGAGCTTGCTGTGCGGGATGTTTTTGTAGTGGACCTTCAATCTAGCTATGTACGTCAGAGACTATTAGAAAATGGGGCCCAGGGCTTAGAGACTACCGTAGAGGCTGCTATCACAATGGAAGTTTCCTTCCGCAGCCTCAACTCGTTTCATAGAATTTACAGTGCAGAAGGAGGCCATTCGGCCCATCGAGTCTGCACCGGCTCTTGGAAAGAGCACCCTACCCAAGGTCAACACCTCCACCCTATCCCCATAACCCAGTAACCCCACCCAACACTAAGGGCAATTTTTGGAAACTAAGGGCAATTTATCATGGCCAATCCACCCAACCTGCACATCTTTGTGACTGTGGGAGGAAACCGGAGCACCCGGAGGAAACCCACGCACACACGGGGAGGATGTGCAGACTCCGCACAGACAGTGACCCAGCCGGGAACCGAACCTGGGACCCTGGAGCTGTGAAGCGATTGTGCTATCCACAATGCTACCGTGCTGCCCGCGGACCCCGCTAACTCCGCATGGGCCCCCGACCTGAGGACCCCCCCAAGCCTGTGCTGCAAGGCCCCCCAGCTATCGCGCTGCCACAGCCGGTCCTACTGTCCCAGTCAACTACTCAAACTATCCAGCTGCTCCAGCTAATTACTCAGCTCCCCAAACCAGTTATTCAACTGCTCCAGCCTGCCACTATTCAGCTCCCCAACCAGTTATTCAACTGCTCCAACCGGCCACTATTCAGCTCCCCAAACCTGTTATTCAACTGCTCCAGCCTGCCACTATTCAGCTCCCCAAACCTGTTATTCAACTGCTCCAGCCTGCCACTATTCAGCTGCCCAAACCAGTTATTCAACTGCTCCAGCCGGCCACTATTCAGCTCCCCAAACCAGTTATTCAACTGCTCCAGCCTGCCACTATTCAGCTGCCCAAACCAGTTATTCAACTGCTCCAGCCGGCCACTATTCAGCTCCCCAAACCAGTTATTCAACTGCTCCAGCCTGCCACCTCTGTGGACAAAGCCAGCACCCGCGGCAGCGCTGCTCAGCCCGATCCGCGACCTGCAGCAGCTGCGGGAAGAAAGGCCACTATGCTAGAGTGTGCCTCGGCAGAAGGGCCCCAGCCCTCAACACCCCAACAGTCCAGAAACATCGCCCCCCCCAGCACCAGCAGGCCCACTGGGCCCGAAACGCTGCGGCCTACGCTCAGGCTCCGCCCCCTCCCGCCACGTGCGATCCATGGGGGTCGCCATCTTGGCAAACCTCCACCATGCAGCTGGCCACGTGCGATTCATGGGGGCCGCCATCTTGGCAAACCTCCACCATGCGGCTGGCCACGTGCAATTCATGGGGGCCGCCATCTTGGCAAACCTCCACCATGCGGCTGGCCACGTGCAATTCATGGGGGCCGCCATCTTGGCAAACCTCCACCATGCGGCTGGCCACGTGCAATTCATGGGGGCCGCCATCTTGGACGCCATCTTCATCACCACCCTCCACGTGTGATCCACGGGCCCTAACTGCATCCCCAGACTCAAACAGCTCATCGGAGGAGTACGACCTCCCCGGGCAGTCACCACATGGCCCGCAACTCAGTGCAGTGTTCCTGCATCAAGCTCGCTAGAACGCAGCGTCATCTACTGGACAGGACGCCCGATTGGAAGAATTCGACTCCCCCGGGCACCCACCACGCGGCCCGCAACTCAACACGGTCACCCTCGACCAATCTCGCCCCAAGCATCTGAGAAATTCGATGGCGGAGGTCCAGATCAACGGGTACAACACGTCGTGCCTCTTCGACTCCGGGAGCACAGAGTGCTTCATACTCCCAGAGCTGGTAAGACGCTGTTCCCTCCCTATTTATCCCGTCAACCAAACTATCGCCCTCGCTTCGGGCTCCCATTCCATCCAAATCCAAGGCCGCACTACAGCAACGCTAACGATTCGAGGCGCTAGCTATTCCAAATTTAAACTGTATGTCTTGCCCGACCTCTGCGCGCCACTCCTCTTAGGCCTGGATTTCCAATGTAACCTCAAGAGCCTCACCCTCAGCTTCGGCGGGCCCCTGCCCCCACTCACTATCTGCAGCCTAGCCACGCTGCGCATCGCCCCCCCCCTCCTCTCTTCACCAACCTCACCCCGGATTGCAAACCGGTAGCCACCCGCAGCAGGCGGTACAGCCTGCAGGATAGGGTATTTATCCGATCGGAGGTCCGACGGCTGCTCAGTGAGGGGATCATAGATTATAGCCAGACCATAAATCGCTTTACGCTCCTAGACGTGTATCCCCTCCCCAGAATTGCAGACATGGTTAACCAGATCTCCCAATATCGGGTATTTTCCATGGTGGATCTGAAGTCTGCATACCACCAGCTCCCAATCCGCCCAAAGGACCGCCACTACACGGCATTCGAGGCCGATGGCCGCCTCTTCCATTTCCTCCGGGTCCCTTTCGGCGTCACTAACGGGGTTTCGGTGTTCCAACGAGCAATGGACCGAATGGTAGACTAGTACGGGCTGTGGGCCACGTTTCCGTATCTGGACAATGTTACCATCTGTGGCTATGACCAGCAGGACCACGACGCCAACCTCCACCGTTTTCTCCAAACGGCACAGAAATTAAACCTCACTTATAACAAGGAGAAATGCGTTTTCCGCACAAACAGGCTAGCCATCCTCGGCTACGTCGTGGAGAACGGAGTCCTGGGCCCAGACCCGGACCACATGCTCTCAGAACTCCCCCTCCCTCATTGCCCCAAGGCCCTCAAACGGTGCTTGGGGTTCTTCTCATACTACGCCCAGTGGGCCCCTCAATATGCGGACAAAGCCCGCCCACTCTTTAAGGCCACACGATTTCCCTTGTCAGCTGAGGTGCGCCAGACCTTCAGCTGCATCAAGGAGGACATCGCCAAAGCAGCCATGCGGGCGGTGGATGAATCCACTCCCTTTCAGGTTGAGAGCGACGCCTCAGAGGTAGCTCCAGCAGCCACTTTAAATCAGGCAGGGAGGCCCGTTGCATTTTTCTCCCGTACCCTATCCGCTTCAGAACTCCGACACTCCTCAGTCGAGAAAGAAGCACAAGCCATCGTGGAGGCTGTTCGTCACTGGAGGCACTACCTCACAGGTAGGAGGTTCACCCTCATCACCGACCAAAGATCGGTCGCCTTTATGTTTGACAACTCGCAAAGGGGCAAAATTAAAAATGACAAAATCCTTCGGTGGAGGATCGAACTCTCCACCTACAATTACGATATCAAATATCGACCGGGGAAGCTCAACGAGCCCTCGGATGCCCTATCCCACGGGACATGCGCCAGCGCGCAGATCAGCCAGCTGAAAGCCATCCACGATGACCTCTGCCTCTGCCAACCAGGGGTCACCCGGCTCGCCCATTACATCAGAGCCCTAAACCTGCCTTTCTCCAACGAGGAGGTAAAAGCGGTCACCAGGGACTGCCCGATCTGTGCGGAATGCAAACCGCACTTCTATAGACCAGACAGGGCCCACCTGGTCAAGGCTTCTAGGCCCTTTGAACGCCTTGCGATCGATTTCAAAGGGCCACTCCCCTCCACTAACAAGAACATTTACTTCCTTAACATCATCGACGAGTTCTCCCGATTCCCTTTTGCCATTCCATGCCCTGATATGTCCTCCCACACAGTCATTAGGGCCCTGCATAGTGTCTTCACCCTGTTTGGTTTCCCCAGCTACGTGCACAGCGACCGGGGTTCGTCCTTTATGAGCGACGAGCTGCGTCAGTACCTGCTCGACAAGGGCATCGCCTCGAGCAGGACTACCAGCTACAACCCGAGGGGGAACGGGTAGGTGGAGAGGGAGAACGCGATGGTCTGGAAGACCGTCCTACTGACCCTCCGGTCCAGGAAGCTCCAAGTTTTCCAAAGGCAGGAAGTCCTCCCTGACGCGCTCCACGCAATTAGATCCCTCCTGTGTACAGCTACCAACCAAACCCCCCACGAGCGGCTCCTCATTTTTTCCAGGAGCACAACCACAGGGGTCTCACTTCCCGCGTGGCTGAGGACACCTGGCCCGGTTCTCCTAAGGAAGCACGTCAGGGCGCACAAGACCGACCCCATTGTTGAAAAGGTGCGCCTGATTCATTCCAACCCACAGTGCGCGTTTGTTGAGTTCCCGGATGGTCGCCAGGACGCAGTATCCCTCCGGGACCTGGCACCTGCTGGATCCAGCCCCCCATCTACCCCCACCGAGGAACTCCTTTCCCCGTTCCCTATGCGGCCGCCCCCTTGCGCCCCCGATTCTGCAAGCTCACCCCACCAGTCACGAGCGCCAGCACCAGCCCGCTCCTCGCACCCCCAGTCTCCATTCGACCAGGAGGTGTATGAGGCTCGGACAAGACTCGCCCCGGAGCCGGGAACCGTACCCCAGACCTCGACGCCCACCCAGCCACCGCAAGAGGCTGCAACCCCGGTGCTCCGCAGATCAAAACAGACAATTCGTCCACCGGACAGACTGACTCTTTGAGCCATCACCCCCGCCGGACTTGATTTTTTTAACAGGGGGTGAATGTGGTGAATGTGATTCACACTATATATAGTTGCCAATATCACTCCATGTATATATGTTCGTTATCTACCCGTTGGAAGATCAATGCTGTATATAGTTGCCAATATAACTCCGTGTATATATGTTCACTATCCACCATTGTAAGTGCAGTTGCACTATCCGACCACCAGGGGGAGTCGCTCTGGGAGTACGCGAGAGTTTGTACTGGGCTCCTCCCTTGGCTCCGCCCAGGACTCCTCCCCCTGTGACCGATGTATAAAGATCAGTGCCTTAGAGCCAGCCTGCCAGTTCATCTGAAGTTCAACGACGAATAGGCTGGCTCTGTTGTAAGTGTATTAAAGCCTCTGTTCAGATCCAACTACAAGTGTTCGCTAAATTGATGGTTCCATCAAGAAGATTGAGGAGGGGACGTGGGCGGATGCCCTGGAGAGATTGAATTCCTCCTCTTCCTGTGCGAGGCTTAGCCTCATACAGTTCAAGGTGCTGCACCGGGCCCACATGACTGGGACGAGGATGAGTAGGTTTTTCTGGGGTGAAGACAGGTGTGTTAGGTGCTCGGGGAGTCCAGCGAACCACGCCCATATGTTTTGGGCGTGCCCAGCGCTGGGGGAGTTTTGGAAGGGGGTAGCAAGCACGGTGTCGAGGGTGGTGGGATCCAGGGTCGAGCCAGGCTGGGGACTCGCAATTTTTGGGGTTGCAGTAGAGCCGGGAGTGCAGGAGGCAAAAGAGGTCGGTGTTCTGGCCTTTGCATCCCTAGTAGCCCGGCGGAGGATCTTGCTCCAATGGAAGGATGCAAGGCCCCCAAGCGTGGAGGCCTGGATCAATGATATGGCGGGGTTCATTAAATTGGAGAAGGTGAAATTTGCCCTGAGGGGATCAGTACAAGGGTTCTTTAGGCGGTGGCAGCCTTTCCTGGACTTCATGGTGGAACGGTAGGGAAATAGGCCGATAGCAGCAACCCGGGTAGGGGGAAGGGGGGGGCGAGGGGGGGGAGTGGGGGAGGGGGGAGGGGGGGGTTTGGTTTGGTGGGAGGGAGAACTGTGTACATGGGTTTGTGGGATGTGGCGGGTGTTATCTCTTTCCCTTTCGTTGTTTGTTTGGAAAAATGAATTGGGTACGCTAAATTTATTTTAAAAAAAGTTACGAGGAGAGATTACTCAAATTAAACCTTTTTTCACTAAAATCGAGTAGGTTAAGGGGTGATGTCATAGATGTCACAGAATTTACAGTGCAAAAGGAGGCCATTCGGCCCATCGAATCAGCACCGGCCCTTGGAAAGAGCACCCCACCTAAGCCCACCACCCTATCCCCGTAACCCAGTAACCCCACCAAACCTTTTCTGTTGGACACGAAGGGCAATTTATCACGGCCAATTCACCTAACCTGCACGTCTTGGGACTGTGAGAGGAAACCGGAGCACCCGGAGGAAACCCACCCACACACGGGAAGAACGTGCAGACTCCACAGTCACCCAAGGCCGGAATTGAACCTGGGAGCCTGGCGCTGTGAGGCAACAGTGCTAACCACTGTGCTGCTGTGCCGCCCAATACTGACCGAAGTATTCAAGATATCAACAGGAAAAGACGGAGTAGAGAAGGATAAGCTATTTGCACTGACTGGAGATTCTATAACTCGGGAGAATAGTTCAAAATAAGGGCTCGACCATTCAGGAGAGGTGTTGGGAAGAACATCTTCACTCAGAGTGGTAGATGTTTGGAACTCTCTCCCCCACACACAGCGGTTGAAGCTGGTACAGTTGTTAATGTTAAATCTGAGATAGATTTTTGTTGAGCAAAGATATGAAGGGAGATGGGCCCAAGGCAGGTACATAGAGTTAGATGACATCAGCTATGATCTCATTGAATGGTGGTACAGACTGGAGGGGCTGAATGGCCCACTCCTGTTCCGATGTTCCAATTGTTCCTCAAAGACTCTCTCATTGGGTGTTAGGAGCTCTCTCTCTCTCTGATTGGGTGTTAGGAGCTCTCTCTCTCTCTCTCTCTGATTGGGCGTTAGGAGCTCTCTCTCTCTCTGATTGGGTGTTAGGAGCTCTCTCTCTCTCTCTGATTGGGTGTTAGGAGCTCTCTCTCTCTCTCTCTGATTGGGTGTTAGGAGCTCTCTCTCTCTTTCTCTGATTGGGTGTTAGGAGCTCTCTCTCTCTCTCTCTCTGATTGGGTGTTAGGATCTCTCTCTCTCTCTCTCTGATTGGGTGTTAGGAGCTCTCTCTCTCTGATTGGATGTTAGGAGCTCTCTCTCTCTCTCTCTGATTGGGTGTTAGGAGCTCTCTCTCTCTCTCTGATTGGGTGTTAGGAGCTCTCTCTCTCTGATTGGGTGTTAGGAGCTCTCTCTCTCTCTCTCTGATTGGGTGTTAGGAGCTCTCTCTCTCTCTCTCTGATTGGGTGTTAGGAGCTCTCTCTCTCTCTCTGATTGGGTGTTAGGAGCTCTCTCTCTCTCTCTGATTGGGTGTTAGGAGCTCTCTCTCTCTGATTGGGTGTTAGGAGCTCTCTCTCTCTCTCTCTCTGATTGGGTGTTAGGAGCTCTCTCTCTCTCTCTCTGATTGGATGTTAGGAGCTCTCTCTCTCTCTCTCTGATTGGATGTTAGGAGCTCTCTCTCTCTCTCTCTGATTGGTGTTAGGAGCTCTCTCTCTCTCTCTGATTGGGTGTTAGGAGCTCTCTCTCTCTCTCTGATTGGGTGTTAGGAGCTCTCTCTCTCTCTCTCTGATTGGGTGTTAGGAGCTCTCTCTCTCTCTCTGATTGGGTGTTAGGAGCTCTCTCTCTCTCTCTGATTGGGTGTTAGGAGCTCTCTCTCTCTGATTGGATGTTAGGAGCTCTCTCTCTCTGATTGGGTGTTAGGAGCTCTCTCTCTCTCTCTCTCTCTCTGATTGGGTGTTAGGAGCTCTCTCTCTCTGATTGGGTGTTAGGAGCTCTCTCTCTCTGATTGGGTGTTAGGAGCTCTCTCTCTCTCTGATTGGGTGTTAGGAGCTCTCTCTCTCTCTCTGATTGGGTGTTAGGAGCTCTCTCTCTCTCTCTCTCTCTGGGTGTTAGGAGCTCTCTCTCTCTGGGTGTTAGGAGCTCTCTCTCTCTGATTGGGTGTTAGGAGCTCTCTCTCTCTCTTTGATTGGGTGTTAGGAGCTCTCTCTCTCACTCTCTGATTGGGTGTTAGGAGCTCTCTCTCTCTCTCTGGGTGTTAGGAGCTCTCTCTCTCTCTCTCTCTCTGATTGGGTGTTAGGAGCTCTCTCTCTCTCTCTCTGATTGGGTGTTAGGAGCTCTCTCTCTCTCTGTGATTGGGTGTTAGGAGCTCTCTCTCTCTCTCTCTCTGATTGGATGTTAGGAGCTCTCTCTCTCTCTCTCTGATTGGGTGGTGCAGTGGTTTTGGCACGGGGAAGGGGAGGGGCTAACGTCTTCCTCACCTGTTGGTTATTGGTGAAGACGAGCGATGCCGGGATGTCCAGGATGACCAGGTGGTAAATGCGGTCGTTGAGGACGACGGATGGCCTGTACACGCCCCCGTGCGGATTGCAAGTCTCCTCGGTGAACTGGTTCCACACAAACTGTTGGATGATGGCGGTCTTGCCCACTCCCGGGGCGCCCAAGATGGCAATCTTCAGGAAGTCAGCCATGGAGTAACAAAGAAGCATGAAGGCCTGTTTCTGTCTGAGAAGAAGAGAGGAAGTGATCTTGCCGTCAGTCGGGGCTGCAATGGGACCCAACTTGACAGCCTAACCTGAAATGGAACAGAGCAGAATCCTTCACTGGAATCTTCAGCGAGGGTACAGTTCGGGCACCGAGTTACTCAGCGAAGCTAATCCTCGTGTCGGGATTCCCAAACAAGTCTTCCTTGAGTGGTTCATCTTCAGCTGCCCCGGCTGGGACCATCCCAGAAAGGAAATCAACAACCCACCCACCGACAACCTGCGCCACACCACTCCCCCCTCTCCTGAAGGTGTACAACCAACACAGAGGGAGAAATGTCCATGGAAGTATTCCTTGGAGACTGGGAGCTGCTTTAACTCTTTCTGTTGGGAGAACTGCAAGAGGTTTCAGATTGACTGGGATCCTGGATTCGGGGTAAGACCTGGTACCAGCGCTGGCCACGGCTCAGGCAGATTTCCTCTTGGACCTGGCTGGGGTCCCAGTTTGATGTTTCCAGTTGAGTATTTGGGGTCCAAACCTGATCGGATCTCCGGAATGAGATATCTTGTCTCTCCCTCAGGGATCTCTTGAGTTTTGATCCTTTCCTCCGTTCGATTAGCTCCTCAGTTTCAAACCATTTCTCCCTGGCTGAGTTTGACGGATTCACAATCCTCCCTGACTTCCAATCGCTCGCCCCAAGCGTTCCGCATCCTCTCTCCCTCCAGGTATCTGGCCGTCCTCAATTCCAATTCTCACCGACTTTCCAGTCGCCAGTTTCAAGTTGCCCTCAGTTTCAGATCTTCGTCGGTTTCAGTGCATTGACTTCAAACTATTGTCTCTCTCTCTGTCTCTCTATCTTTCTCGCTCCGACATGCTTGAGAGAGGACCAACGAGACTCCGACAAATCAGGACAGATCAGCCTAAGGTTGGGAGTAGAGTTGAGATCCTTGTTATGGCCAATAATAGTGGTGGGGGGTGGGTTGATGCTGGGGGAGGTGGGAGGGCTCCCTAGCTCTCTCGCTGTATCCACTGACGTCCACACAATTTGGTTAAATGTCAAATTGGCGTCCCAAGCCTCTTCTCTCCGATGATCCCAGTCTTCCCACGGTGGCTTATCTTTCGACACCTTCAAAGAAGCTGCAATCCCAAAATTGATGAGCGCACAGAAGCTTTGACCGAGCTTCCGATGCAGATTCCAGTCCGGAACGTTCAACTACTTCACAACTCGCCACTTCTCTTCCCCAACGAACCCTTCCGACGTGTCCCAGCTCTGGCAGGAGAGGGGGAAGGGGCGGGAGAGAAAGGGTCAGGGTCAGGGTGCCACAGAACGGACAACAAAACGCATCTGTAAATCCACAATTTTACAAACCTCTCTATCGGCTCCCGAGGTGGAATCCTCACCGTTCCCTCCCTCAACAACATTACCCACTATTCACGGTCAGCTCCTCCAGTCCCTACAACCCTCCCTATCTCTGTAACCTCTTCCAGCCCCTACAACCCTCCCTATCTCTGTAACCTCCTCCAGCCCCTACAACCCTCCCTATCTCTGTAACCTCCAGACCCTACAACCCTCCCTATCTCTGTAACCCCCTCCAGTCCCTACAACCCTCCCTATCTCTGTAACCTCCTCCAGTCCCTACAACCCTCCCTATCTCTATAACCTCCTCCAGTCCCTACAACCCTCCCTATCTCTGTAACCTCCTCCAGCCCCTACAACCATCCCTATCTCTGTAACCTCCTCCAGCCCATACAACCCTCCCTATCTCTGTAACCTCCTCCAGCCCCTACAACCCTCCCTATCTCTATAACCTCCTCCAGCCCCTACAGCTCTCCCTATCTCTGTAACCCCCTCCAGCCCCTACAACCCTCCCTATCTCTGTAACCTCCTCCAGGCCCTACAACCCTCCCTATCTCTATAACCTCCTCTAGCCCCTACAACTCTCCCTATCTCTGTAACCTCCTCCAGCCCCTACAACCCTCCCTATCTCCGTAACCTCCTCCAGCCCCTACAACCCTCCCTATCTCTGTAACCTCCTCCAGCCCCTACAACCCTTCCTATCTCTGTAACCTCCCCATCCCCGACAACTCTCCCTATCTCTGTAACCTCCTCCAGTCCCTACAACCCTCCCTATCTCTGTAACCTCCTCCAGCCCCTACAACCCTCCCTATCTCTGTAACCTCCTCCAGGCCCTACAACCCTCCCTATCTCTATAACCTCCTCTAGCCCCTACAACTCTTCCTATCTCTGTAACCTCCTCCAGCCCCTACAACCCTCCCTATCTCTGTAACCTCCTCCAGCCCCTACAACCCTCCATCTCTGTAATCTCCTCCAGCCCCTACAACCCTTCCTATCTCTGTAACCTCCCCATCCCCGACAACCCTCCCTATCTCTGTAACCTCCTCCAGCCCCTACAACCCTCCCTATCTCTGTAACCTCCCCATCCCCGACAATCCTCCCTATCTCTATAACCTCCTCTAGCCCCTACAACCCTCCCTATCCCTGTAACCTCCCCATCCCCGACAACCCTCCCTATCTCTGTAACCTCCTCAAGCCGCTACATCCCTCCCTATCTCTATAACCTCCTCCAGCCCTTACAACCCTCCCTGTCTCTGTAACCTCCTCCAGCCCCTACAAGCCTCCGTATCTCTGTAACCACCCACAGTCCCTACAACCCTCCCTATCACCCCCCTCTAGCCCCTACAACCTTCCCTATCACTGTAACCTCCTCCAGCCCCTACAACCCTCCCTATCACTGTAACCTCTTCCAGCCCCTACAACTCTCCCTATCTCTGTAACCTCCTCCAGCCCCTACAACACTCCCTGTCCCTGTAACCTCCTCCAGCCCTCCCTATCTCCATAACCTCCTCCAGCCCCTACAACCCTCCCTATCACTGTAACCTCTTCCAGCCCCTACAACTCTCCCTCTCTCTGTAACCTCCTCCGGCCCCTACAACCCTCCCTGTCTCTGTAACCTCCTCCAGCCTCTACAACCCTCCCTATCTCTGTAACCTCCTCCAGCCCCCACATCTCTCCCTATCTCTGTAACCTCCTCCAGCCCCTACAACCCTCCCTATCTCTGTAACCTCCTCCAGCCCCTACAACCCTCCCTATCTCTGTAATCTCCTCTGGGGGGAATGGATAGTTTTACAGGAGGTGGAGGGAAGTGGGGCTGGTCAAGGTGAGGGATCTGCATTTGGAGGAAGAGTTTGCCAGTCTGGAGGAGCTAAGGGAGAGGGTAGGGCTGCCGAGGGGGAGTGAGTTCAGGTATCTGCAGGTTATGGACTTTGCACGAAAGGTCTGGAGGGGGTTCCCTCGGTTGCCGGGGTACGTCCTGATGGAGTGACTGCTGCTTCCGGATGTGAAAGGGGAGGGAAGAAGTGGGGATATATACAAGTGGCTGCGGGGAGGAGAGGGGGGCAGGGAGGGGAGCGGGCGGTGAAGATCAAGGAGAAATGGGAAGCGGAGTTAGGAGGGGAGGTCAATTGGGGAGTATGGATTGAGGCACTGCGAAGGGTAAATGGGACCTCCTCTTGTACAAGGATGAGCCTGATGGTGCATATGACTCGGGCGAGAATGAGTGGGATTTTCAGGGGGTAACAGATGAGTGTGAGAGGTGTGGGGCGGACGCCAGCGAATCACGCGCACATGTTTTGGGGTTGTGAAAAATTGGGAAGATCCTGGGCGGGAGTGTTCAAGGTCTTAGCCAGGATAGTGGAGGAGGGAGTGGACCCCGACCCTTTGGTGCTGATATTTGGGGTTTCAGAGAAGCCGGAGCTCATGGAGAGGAGGAAGGCCGATGTCGTGGCCTTCGCCTTTAATAAAATACTATTTTTTTTAAAAGACGGGATGTTGGAGGTGGACAGGAAGTGTGCAGAGGATGTGAATCCAGCACTTTTGAAGAGCAGGCGGGAGCTATAGGCAAACTTTAATCGGTTATCCACAAGGAAGCTGATTGAGGTGTGCGAGGGGAGCAGTCTGGGGGTATGGGGAGGGTATGGGGGTATGGGGAGGGTATGGGGGTATGGGGAGGGTATGGGGGTATGGGGAGGGTATGGGGGTATGGGGAGGGTATGGGGGTATGGGGAGCAGTCTGGGGGTATGGGGAGCAGTCTGGGGGTATGGGGAGCAGTCTGGGGGTATGGGGAGCAGTCTGGGGGTATGGGGAGGGTATGGGGGTATGGGGAGGGTATGGGGGTATGGGGAGGGTATGGGGGTATGGGGAGCAGTCTGGGGGTATGGGGAGCAGTCTGGGGGTATGGGGATCAGTCTGGGGGTATGGGGAGCAGTCTGGGGGTATGGGGAGCAGTCTGGGGGTATGGGGAGCAGTCTGGGGGTATGGGGAGCAGTCTGGGGGTATGGGGAGCAGTCTGGGGGTATGGGGAGCAGTCTGGGGGTATGGGGAGCAGTCTGGGGGTATGGGGAGCAGTCTGGGGGTATGGGGAGCAGTCTGAGGGTATGGGGAGCAGTCTGGGGGTATGGGGAGGGTATGGGGTATGGGGAGCAGTCTGGGGGTATGGGGAGGGTATGAGGGTATGGGGAGCAGTCTGGGGGTATGGGGAGGGTATGGGGGTATGGGGAGCAGTCTGGGGGTATGGGGAGCAGTCTGGGGGTATGGGGAGCAGTCTGGGGGTATGGGGAGCAGTCTGGGGGTATGGGGAGCAGTCTGGGGGTATGGGGAGGGTATGGGGGTATGGGGATCAGTCTGGGGGTATGGGGAGCAGTCTGGGGGTATGGGGAGCAGTCTGAGGGTATGGGGAGCAGTCTGGGGGTATGGGGAGGGTATGGGGGTATGGGGGAGGGTATGGGGGTACGGGGAGCAGTCTGGGGGTATGGGAGCAGTCTGGGGGTATGGGAGGGTATGGGGGTATGGGGAGCAGTCTGGCGGTATGGGGAGCAGTCTGGGGGTATGGGGAGCAGTCTGGGGGTATGGGGGAGTCGGGGGTATGGGGAGCAGTCTGGGGGTACGGGGAGCAGTCTGGAGGTATGGGGAGCAGTCTGGGGGTATGGGGAAGGTATGGGGTATGGGGAGCAGTATGGGGGTATGGGGAGCAGTCTGGGGTATGGGGAGCAGTCTGGGGGTATGGGGAAGTCTGGGGTATGGGGAGCAGTCTGGGGTATGGGGAGCAGTCTGGGGGTATGGGGAGCAGTCTGGGGGTATGGGGAGCAGTCTGGGGGTATGGGGAGCATCTGGGGGTACGGGGAGCATCTGGAGTATGGGGGCAGTCTGGGGGTATGGGGAGGGTATGGGGGTATGGGGAGCAGTCTGGGGGTATGGGGAGCAGTCTGGGGGTATGGGAGCAGTCTGGGGGTATGGGGAGCAGTCTGGGGGTATGGGGAGCAGTCTGGGGGTATGGGGAGCAGTCTGGGGGTATGGGGAGCAGTCTGGGGGTATGGGGAGCAGTCTGGGGGTATGGGGAGCAGTCTGGGGGTATGGGGAGCAGTCTGGGGGTATGGGGAGCAGTCTGGGGGTATGGGGAGCAGTCTGAGGGTATGGGAGCAGTCTGGGGGTATGGGGAGGGTATGGGGAGCAGTCTGGGGGTATGGGGAGGGTATGAGGGTATGGGGAGCAGTCTGGGGGTATGGGGAGGGTATGGGGGTATGGGGAGCAGTCTGGGGGTATGGGGAGCAGTCTGGGGGTATGGGGAGCACTCTGGGGGTATGGGGAGCAGTCTGGGGGTATGGGGAGCAGTCTGGGGGTATGGGGAGGGTATGGGGGTATGGGGATCAGTCTGGGGGTATGGGGAGCAGTCTGGGGGTATGGGGAGCAGTCTGAGGGTATGGGGAGAAGTCTGGGGGTATGGGGAGGGTATGGGGGTATGGGGGAGGGTATGGGGGTACGGGGAGCAGTCTGGTGGTATGGGGAGCAGTCTGGGGGTATGGGGAGGGTATGGGGGTATGGGGAGCAGTCTGGCGGTATGGGGAGCAGTCTGGGGGTATGGGGAGCAGTCTGGGGGTATGGGGAGCAGTCTGGGGGTATGGGGAGCAGTCTGGGGGTACGGGGAGCAGTCTGGAGGTATGGGGAGCAGTCTGGGGGTATGGGGAAGGTATGGGGGTATGGGGAGCAGTCTGGGGGTATGGGGAGCAGT
>NC_052151.1:219783718-219834573 GCF_902713615.1 Scyliorhinus canicula
CTCCTAACACCCAATCAGAGAGAGAGAGAGAGAGAGCTCCTAACACCCAATCAGAGAGAGAGAGAGCTCCGAACACCCAATCAGAGAGAGAGAGAGCTCCTAACACCCAATCAGAGAGAGAGAGAGAGAGAGAGCTCCTAACATCCAATCAGAGAGAGAGAGAGCTCCTAACACCCAATCAGAGAGAGAGAGAGAGCTCCTAACACCCAATCAGAGAGAGAGAGAGAGCTCCTAACACCCAATCAGAGAGAGAGAGAGCTCCTAACACCCAATCAGAGAGAGAGAGAGAGCTCCTAACACCCAATCAGAGAGAGAGAGCTCCTAACACCCCATCAGAGAGAGAGAGCTCCTAACACCCAATCAGAGAGAGAGAGCTCCTAACACCCAATCAGAGAGAGAGAGAGAGAGCTCCTAACACCCAATCAGAGAGAGAGAGAGCTCCTAACACCCAATCAGAGAGAGAGAGAGAGAGAGAGAGCTCCTAACACCCCATCAGAGAGAGAGAGCTCCTAACACCCAATCAGAGAGAGAGAGCTCCTAACACCCAATCAGAGAGAGAGAGAGCTCCTAACACTCAATCAGAGATAGAGAGAGCTCCTAACACCCAATCAGAGAGAGAGAGAGAGCTCCTAACACCCAATCAGAGAGAGCTCGAGAGAGAGCTCCTAACAGCCAATCAGAGAGAGAGAGAGAGAGAGCTCCTAACACCCAATCAGAGAGAGAGAGAGAGCTCCTAACATCCAATCAGAGAGAGAGAGCTCCTAACACCCAATCAGAGAGAGAGAGCTCCCAACACCCAGAGAGAGAGAGAGCTCCAAACAGCCAATCAGAGAGAGAGAGAGAGCTCCTAACACCCAATCAGAGAGAGAGAGAGAGCTCCTAACACCCAGAGAGAGAGAGAGAGCTCCTAACATCCAATCAGAGAGAGAGAGCTCCTAACACCCAATCAGAGAGAGAGAGCTCCTAACACCCAGAGAGAGAGAGAGAGCTCCAAACAGCCAATCAGAGAGAGAGAGAGAGCTCCTACCACCCAATCAGAGAGAGGGAGCTCCTAACACCCAATCAGAGAGAGAGAGAGAGCTCCTAACATCCAATCAGAGAGAGAGAGCTCCTAACACCCAATCAGAGAGAGAGAGAGAGCTCCTAACACCCAATCAGAGTGAGAGAGAGCTCCTAACACCCAATCATAGAGAGAGAGAGCTCCTAACACCCAATCAGAGAGAGAGAGAGAGCTCCTAACACCCAATCAGAGAGAGAGAGCTCCTAACACCCAATCAGAGAGAGAGAGAGAGCTCCTAACACCCAATCAGAGAGAGAGAGCTCCTAACACCCAATCAGAGAGAGAGAGAGAGAGAGCTCCTAACACCCCATCAGAGAGAGAGAGCTCCTAACACCCAATCAGAGAGAGAGAGAGAGAGCTCCTAACACCCAATCAGTGAGAGAGAGAGCTCCTAACACCCAATCAGAGAGAGAGAGAGAGCTCCTAACACCCAATCAGAGAGAGAGAGCTCCTAACACCCAATCAGAGAGAGAGAGAGAGAGAGCTCCTAACACCCCATCAGAGAGAGAGAGCTCCTAACACCCAATCAGAGAGAGAGAGAGAGCTCCTAACACCCAATCAGAGAGAGAGAGAGCTCCTAACACCCAATCAGAGAGAGAGAGAGCTCCTAACACCCAATCAGAGAGAGAGAGAGAGAGAGAGCTCCTAACACCCCATCAGAGAGAGAGAGCTCCTAACACCCAATCAGAGAGAGAGAGCTCCTAACACCCAATCAGAGAGAGAGAGAGAGCTCCTAACACCCAATCAGAGAGAGAGAGCTCCTAACACCCAATCAGAGAGAGAGAGAGCTCCTAACACCCAATCAGAGATAGAGAGAGCTCCTAACACCCAATCAGAGAGAGAGAGAGAGCTCCTAACACCCAATCAGAGAGAGAGAGAGAGAGCTCCTAACACCCAATCAGAGAGAGAGAGAGAGCTCCTAGCACCCAATCAGAGAGAGAGAGAGAGAGAGCTCCTAACACCCAATCAGAGAGTCTTTGAGGAACAATTGGAACATCGGAACAGGAGTGGGCCATTCAGCCCCTCCAGTCTGTCCCACCATTCAATGAGATCATGGCTGATGTCATCTAACTCCATGTACCTGCCTTGGGCCCATATCCCTTCATATCTTTGCTCAACAAAAATCTATCTCAGATTTAACATTAACAACTGTGCCAGCTTCAACCGCTGTGTGTGGGGGAGAGAGTTCCAAACATCTACCACTCTGAGAGAAGATGTTCTTCCCAACACCTCTCCTGAATGGTCGAGCCCTTATTTTGAACTATTCTCCCGAGTTATAGAATCTCCAGTCAGTGCAAATAGCTTATCCTTCTCTACTCCGTCTTTTCCTGTTGATATCTTGAATACTTCGGTCAGTATTGGGCGGCACAGCAGCACAGTGGTTAGCACTGTTGCCTCACAGCGCCAGGCTCCCAGGTTCAATTCCGGCCTTGGGTGACTGTGGAGTCTGCACGTTCTTCCCGTGTGTGGGTGGGTTTCCTCCGGGTGCTCCGGTTTCCTCCCACAGTCCCAAGACGTGCAGGTTAGGTGCATTGGCCATGATAAATTGCCCGTAGTGTCCAACAGAAAAGGTTCGGTGGGGTTACTGGGTTACGGGGACAGGGTGGTGGGCTTAGGTGGGGTGCTCTTTCCAAGGGCCGGTGCTGATTCGATAGGCCGAATGGCCTCCTTTTGCACTGTAAATTCCGTGACATCTATGAGATCACCCCTTAACCTACTCGATTTTAGTGAAAAAAGGTTTAATTTGAGTAATCTCTCCTCGTAACTTTTTTTAAAATAAATTTAGCGTACCCAATTCATT
The DNA here is from genome assembly GCF_902713615.1 of Scyliorhinus canicula. NCBI lineage: Eukaryota > Metazoa > Chordata > Chondrichthyes > Carcharhiniformes > Scyliorhinidae > Scyliorhinus > Scyliorhinus canicula. Next base: position 219,786,580 of record NC_052151.1, read on the forward strand.
TTTCCAAACAAACAACAAAAGGGAAAGAGATACCACCCGCCACATCCCACAAACCCATGTACACGGTTCTCCCTCCAACCGAACCAAACCCCCCCCCTCCCCCCTCCCCCCTCCCCCACCCCCCCCCCCTCGCCCCCCCCTCCCCCCTACCCGGGTTGCTGCTGCCTATTTCCCTACCGTTCCGCCAGGAAATCCAGGAAAGGCTGCCACCGCCTAAAGAACCCTGGTACTGATCCCCTCAGGGCAAATTTCACCTTCTCCAATTTAATGAACCCCGCCATATCATTGATCCAGGCCTCCACGCTTGGGGGCCTCGCATCCTTCCATTGGAGCAAGATCCTCCGCCGGGCTACTAGGGACGCAAAGGCCAGGACCCCGGCCTCTTTCGCCTCCTGCACTCCCGGCTCCACTGCAACCCCAAAAATTGCGAGTCCCTAGCCTGGCTTGACCCTGGATCCCACCACCCTCGACACCGTCCTTGCTACCCCCTTCCAAAACTCCCCCAGTGCCGGGCATGCCCAGAACATATGGGCGTGGTTCGCTGGGCTCCCCGAGCACCTAACACACCTGTCTTCACCCCAGAAAAACCTAGTCATCCTCGTCCCAGTCATGTGGGCCCGGTGCAGCACCTTGAACTGTATGAGGCTAAGCCTCGCACAGGAAGAGGAGGAATTCAATCTCTCCAGGGCATCCGCCCACGTCCCCTCCTCAATCTTCTTGATGGAACCATCAATTTAGCGAACACTTGTAGTTGGATCTGAACAGAGGCTTTAATACACTACAACAGAGCCAGCCTATTCGTCGTTGAACTTCAGATGAACTGGCAGGCTGGCTCTAAGGCACTGATCTTTATACATCGGTCACAGGGGGAGGAGTCCTGGGCGGAGCCAAGGGAGGAGCCCAGTACAAACTCTTGCGTACTCCCAGAGCAACTCCCCCTGGTGGTCGGATAGTGCAACTGCACTTACAATGGTGGATAGTGAACATATATACACGGAGTTATATTGGCAACTATATACAGCATTGATCTTCCAACGGGTAGATAACGAACATATATACATGGAGTGATATTGGCAACTATATAGTGTGAATCACATTCACCACATTCACCCCCTGTTAAAAAAATCAAGTCCGGCGGGGGTGATGGCTCAAAGAGTCAGTCTGTCCGGTGGACGAATTGTCTGTTTTGATCTGCGGAGCACCGGGGTTGCAGCCTCTTGCGGTGGCTGGGTGGGCGTCGAGGTCTGGGGTACGGTTCCCGGCTCCGGGGCGGGTCTTGTCCGAGCCTCATACACCTCCTGGTCGAATGGAGACTGGGGGTGCGAGGAGCGGGCTGGTGCTGGCGCTCGTGACTGGTGGGGTGAGCTTGCAGAATCGGGGGCGCAAGGGGGCGGCCGCATAGGGAACGGGGAAAGGAGTTCCTCGGTGGGGGTAGATGGGGGGCTGGATCCAGCAGGTGCCAGGTCCCGGAGGGATACTGTGTCCTGGCGACCATCCGGGAACTCAACAAACGCGCACTGTGGGTTGGAATGAAGCAGGCGCACCTTTTCAACAATGGGGTCGGTCTTGTGCGCCCTGACGTGCTTCCTTAGGAGAACCGGGCCAGGTGTCCTCAGCCACGCGGGAAGTGAGACCCCTGTGGTTGTGCTCCTGGAAAAAATGAGGAGCCGCTCGTGGGGGGTTTGGTTGGTAGCTGTACACAGGAGGGATCTAATTGCGTGGAGCGCGTCAGGGAGGACTTCCTGCCTTTGGAAAACTTGGAGCTTCCTGGACCGGAGGGTCAGTAGGACGGTCTTCCAGACCATCGCGTTCTCCCTCTCCACCTACCCGTTCCCCCTCGGGTTGTAGCTGGTAGTCCTGCTCGAGGCGATGCCCTTGTCGAGCAGGTACTGACGCAGCTCGTCGCTCATAAAGGACGAACCCCGGTCGCTGTGCACGTAGCTGGGGAAACCAAACAGGGTGAAGACACTATGCAGGGCCCTAATGACTGTGTGGGAGGTCATATCAGGGCATGGAATGGCAAAAGGGAATCGGGAGAACTCGTCGATGATGTTAAGGAAGTAAATGTTCTTGTTAGTGGAGGGGAGTGGCCCTTTGAAATCGATCGCAAGGCGTTCAAAGGGCCTAGAAGCCTTGACCAGGTGGGCCCTGTCTGGTCTATAGAAGTGCGGTTTGCACTCTGCACAGATCGGGCAGTCCCTGGGAACCGCTTTTACCTCCTCGTTGGAGAAAGGCAGGTTTCGGGCTCTGATGTAATGGGCGAGCCGGGTGACCCCTGGTTGGCAGAGGCAGAGGTCATCGTGGATGGCTTTCAGATGGCTGATCTGCGCGCTGGCGCATGTCCCGTGGGATAGGGCATCCGAGGGCTCGTTGAGCTTCCCCGGTCGATATTTGATATCGTAATTGTAGGTGGAGAGTTCGATCCTCCACCGAAGGATTTTGTCATTTTTAATTTTGCCCCTTTGCGAGTTGTCGAACATGAAGGCAACCGATCGTTGGTCGGTGATGAGGGTGAACCTCCTACCTGCGAGGTAGTGCCTCCAGTGACGAACAGCCTCCACGATGGCTTGTGCTTCTTTCTCGACTGAGGAGTGTCGGAGTTCTGAAGCGGATAGGGTAAGGGAGAAAAATGCAACGGGCCGCCCTGCTTGGTTCAAAGTGGCTGCTAGCGCTACCTCTGAGGCGTCGCTCTCAACCTGAAAGGGACGGATTCATCCACCGCCTGCATGGCGGCTTTGGCGATGTCCTCCTTGATGCAGCTGAAGGCCTGGCGCGCCTCAGCTGACAGGGGAAATCGTGTGGCCTTAAAGAGTGGGCGGGCTTTGTCCGCATATTGAGGGACCTACTGGGCGTAGTATGAGAAGAACCCCAAGCACCGTTTGAGGGCCTTGGGGCAATGAGGGAGGGGGAGTTCTAAGAGGGGGCACATGCTGTCCGGGTCTGGGCCCAGGACTCCGTTCTCCACGACGTAGCCGAGGATGGCCAGTCTGTTTGTGCGGAACACGCATTTCTCCTTGTTATAAGTGAGGTTTAATTTCTGTGCCGTTTGGAGAAAACGGTGGAGGTTGGCGTCGTGGTCCTGCTGGTCATAGCCGCAGATGGTAACATTGTCCAGATACGGAAACGTGGCCCGCAGCCCGTACTGGTCTACCATTCGGTCCATTGCTCGGAACACCGAAACCCCGTTAGTGACGCCGAAAGGGACCCGGAGGAAATGGAAGAAGCGGCCATCGGCCTCGAACACCGTGTAGTGGCGTTCCTCCGGTCGGATTGGGAGCTGGTGGTATGCAGACTTCAGATCCACCGTGGAAAATAGCCGATATTGGGAGATCTGGTTTACCATGTCTGCAATTCTGGGGAGGGGATACGCGTCTAGGAGCGTAAAGCGATTTATGGTCTGGCTATAATCTATGATCCCCTCACTGAGCAGCCGTCGGACCTCCGATCGGATAAAGACCCTATCCTGCAGGCTGTACCGCCTGCTGCGGGTGGCTACCGGTTTGCAATCCGGGGTGAGGTTGGTGAAGAGAGGAGGGGGGGGCGATGCGCAGCGTGGCTAGGCTGTAGATAGTGAGTGGGGCCAGGGGCCCGCCGAAGCTGAGGGTGAGACTCTTTTTTTTTTATAAATGTTTTTATTCAGTTTTCATATTTTATATTGAACAAATTACAAATTGTTAGGAGAGAAAAAGAACAAAAAAAAAAAAAACAAACAAACACGCAAAAATTAACATACATATTTACAGGTAAGCATCTTCGTAGTAGTAACTGCGCCCGCCCCCCCCCCCCCCCCCCCCCTCAACATGTTTATTTAGTTTGGTTTTGGGCCTTAGCTAGCCATCGAACCCCCGTACCGAACCTGTAGCCCCCCCCCCCCCCCCTACCTTCCCCCGACTATTCTTCCTCTTGTACATTGGCCACAAATAGGTCCCGGAACAGCTGCATGAATGGCTCCCACGTTCTGTGGAAGCCGTCGTCCGACCCTCGGATGGCAAATTTGATTTTCTCCATTTGGAGAGATTCCGAGAGGTCGGACAGCCAGTCCGCAGCTCTGGGCGGTGCTGCTGACCGCCAGCCAAACAGGATTCTACGGCGGGCGATCAGGGAGGCAAAGGCAAGGGCATCCGCCCTCCTCCCCAGGAATAGATCTGGCTGTTCTGAAACCCCGAAGACCGCCACTATCGGGCATGGCTCCACCCTCACTCCCACCACTTTGGACATAACCTCGAAGAAGGCTGTCCAGTACTCCACGAGTCTGGGGCAAGACCAGAACATGTGGGCGTGGTTGGCCGGGCCTCTTTGGCACCGTTCACATCTGTCTTCCACCTCCGGGAAGAACCTGCTCATACGGTTTCTTGTTAAGTGGGCTCTATGTACCACTTTTAGTTGCGTCAGGCTGAGCCTTGTGCACGTGGAGGTGGAGTTGACCCTATGCAGTGCTTCGCTCCAGAGTCCCCACCCTATCTCCATCCCCAGGTCGTCCTCCCATTTCCTTCTTGTTGCGTCCAGTACGGTGTCGTCCCTATCTACCAGTCGGTCATACATGTCACTACAGTTCCCTTTCTCTAGGATACTTGCGTCCAGTAGGTCTTCCAGTAGTGTCTGTCGTGGCGGTTGTGGGTACGTCCTTGTCTCCTTTCGTAGGAAGTTTTTGAGCTGCAGGTACCGTAGCTTGTTCCCCCCAGCTAGCTGAAATTTCTCTGTCAGTTCGTCCAGTGTTGCGATCCTGTCGTCCGTGTATAGGTCCCTGACTGTCAGTGTTCCCCCATCCTGCCTCCACCTTTTGAAGGTGGCGTCAGTCAGTGCTGGTGTGAACCTATGGTTGTTGCAGATGGGAGCCTTGTCCGACATTTTGGTCAGGCCAAGTTGCTGCCGCAGTTGGTTCCAGGATTGGAGGGTGGCTGTCACCACTGGGCTGCTGGAGTGTTTTTTGGGTGGGGATGGGAGTGCTGCCGTGGCGAGGGCCCGGAGGGAGGTTCCCATGCAGGAGGCCTCCTCCGCACGCACCCACTCGGCTTCTGGCTCCTGGATCCATCCCCTTACTCGCTCGGCTGTTGCTGCCCAGTGGTAGAATTGTAGATTCGGGAGGGCTAGCCCTCCCCTGGTTTTTGTTTTTTGTAAGACCTTCTTTGGGATCCTAGCATTTTTACCCCCCCATACGAACGCCATGATGAGTTTGTCCAGCGCTTTGAAAAAGGCCTTGGGGATGTAGATCGGAATGGATCTAAACAGGAAAAGGAACCTGGGCAGTACGTTCATTTTGATCGTCTGAACTCTCCCCGCGAGGGAGAGCGGGAGTGTGTTCCATCTTTGCAGGTCCTTTTTTACTTCCTCCGTCAGGCTGGTGAGGTTCCATTTGTGGATCCCTTTCCAGTCATGGGCTATTTGGATCCCCAGGTAGCGGAATTTATGTCGGGCTTGATTGAACGGCAGCCCCTTTAGTGCTTCCCCCCCCCCCCCCCCCCCTTGCGGGTGTACTGGGAAGATCTCACTTTTGCTCATGTTGAGTTTGTAGCCCGAGAAGGCTCCAAACTCTTTCAGGAGCGCGATTATTCCGTCCATGCTGCTTTGTGGGTCCGAGATATAGAGGAGCAGATCATCCGCATAGAAGGGTGAGACTCTTGAGGTTACATTGGAAATCCAAGCCTAAGAGGAGTGGCTCGCAGAGGTCGGGCAAGACATGCAGTTTAAATTTGGAATAGCTAGCGCCTCGAATCGTTAGCGTTGCTGTAGTGCGGCCTTGGATTTGGATGGAATGGGAGCCCGAAGCGAGGGCGATAGTTTGGTTGACGGGATAAATAGGGAGGGAACAGCGTCTTACCAGCTCTGGGTGTATGAAGCTCTCTGTGCTCCCGGAGTCGAAGAGGAACGATGTGTTGTACCCGTTGATCTGGACCTCCGTCATCGAATTTCTCAGATGCTTGGGGCGAGATTGGTCGAGGGTGACCGTGTTGAGTTGCGGGCCGCGTGGTGGGTGCCCGGGGGAGTCGAATTCTTCCAATCGGGCGTCCTGTCCAGTAGATGACGCTGCGTTCTAGCGAGCTTGACGCAGGAACACTGCGCTGAGTTGCGGGCCATGTGGTGACTGCCCGGGGAGGTCGTACTCCTCCGATGAGCTGTTTGAGTCTGGGGGTGCAGCTAGGGCCCGTGGATCGCACGTGGAGGGTGGTGATGAAGATGGCGGCCCCCATGAATCGCACGTGGCCGGCCGCATGGTGGAGGTTTGCCAAGATGGCGGCCCCCATGAATCGCACGTGGCCGGCCGCATGGTGGAGGTTTGCCAAGATGACGGCCCCCATGAATCGCACGTGGTGGGAGGGGGCAGAGCCTGAGCGTAGTCCGCAGCGTTTCGGGCCCCGCGGGCCTGCTGGTGCTGGGGGCGATGTTTTTGGACTGTTGGGGTGTTGAGGGCTGGGGCCCTTCTGCCAAGGCACACTCTAACATAGTGGCCTTTCTTCCCGCAGCTGCTGCAGGTCGCGGATCGGGCTGAGCAGTTCTGCCTCGGGTGCTGGCTTTGTCCACAGAAGTGGCAGGCTGGAGCAGTTGAATAACAGGTTTGGGGAGCTGAATAGTGGGAGGCTGGAGCAGTTGAATAACAGGTTTGGGGAGCTGAATAGTGGGAGGCTGGAGCAGTTGAATAACAGGTTTGGGGAGCTGAATAGTGGCTGGCTGGAGCAGTTGAATAACAGGTTTGGGGAGCTGAATAGTGGCCGGTTGGAGCAGTTGAATAACTGGTTTGGGGAGCTGAATAGTGGCAGGCTGGAGCAGTTGAATAACTGGTTTGAGTTGCTGAATAGTGGCCGGTTGGAGCAGTTGAATAACAGGTTTGGGGAGCTGAATAGTGGCAGGCTGGAGCAGTTGAATAACTGGTTTGGGGAGCTGAATAGTGGCAGGTTGGAGCAGTTGAATAACTGGTTTGAGTTGCTGAATAGTGGCCGGCTGGAGCAGGTGAATAACTGGTTTGGGGAGCTGAATAGTGACAGGCTGGAGCAGTTGAATAACTGGTTTGGGGAGCTGAATAGTGGCAGGCTGGAGCAGTTGAATAACTGGTTTGGGGAGCTGAATAGTGGCAGGCTGGAGCAGTTGAATAACTGGTTTGGGGAGCTGAATAGTGGCAGGCTGGAGCAGTTGAATAACTGGTTGGGGAGCTGAATAGTGGGAGGCTGGAGCAGTTGAATAACTGGTTTGGGGAGCTGAATAGTGGCAGGCTGGAGCAGTTGAATAACTGGTTGGGGAGCTGAATAGTGGCCGGTTGGAGCAGTTGAATAACTGGTTTGGGGAGCTGAATAGTGGCAGGCTGGAGCAGTTGAATAACTGGTTTGAGTTGCTGAATAGTGGCCGGCTGGAGCAGGTGAATAACTGGTTTGGGGAGCTGAGTAGTGGCCGGTTGGAGCAGTTGAATAACTGGTTTGAGTTGCTGAATAGTGGCAGGCTGGAGCAGTTGAATAACCGGTTTGGGGAGCTGAATAGTGGCAGGTTGGAGCAGTTGAATAACTGGTTTGGGGAGCTGAATAGTGGCCGGCTGGAGCAGTTGAATAACCGGTTTGGGGAGCTGAATAGTGGCCGGTTGGAGCAGTTGAATAACAGGTTTGGGGAGCTGAGTAGTGGCCGGCTGGAGCAGTTGAATAACAGGTTTGGGGAGCTGAATAGTGGGAGGCTGGAGCAGTTGAATAACAGGTTTGGGGAGCTGAATAGTGGCTGGCTGGAGCAGTTGAATAACAGGTTTGGGGAGCTGAATAGTGGCCGGTTGGAGCAGTTGAATAACTGGTTTGGGGAGCTGAATAGTGGCAGGCTGGAGCAGTTGAATAACTGGTTTGAGTTGCTGAATAGTGGCCGGTTGGAGCAGTTGAATAACAGGTTTGGGGAGCTGAATAGTGGCAGGCTGGAGCAGTTGAATAACTGGTTTGGGGAGCTGAATAGTGGCAGGCTGGAGCAGTTGAATAACTGGTTTGGGGAGCTGAATAGTGGCCGGTTGGAGCAGTTGAATAACTGGTTTGGAGAGCTGAATAGTGGCCGGTTGGAGCAGTTGAATAACTGGTTTGGAGAGCTGAATAGTGGCAGGCTGGAGCAGTTGAATAACTGGTTTGGGGAGCTGAATAGTGGCCGGCTGGAGCAGTTGAATAACTGGTTTGAGTTGCTGAATAGTGGCAGGCTGGAGCAGTTGAATAACTGGTTTGAGTTGCTGAATAGTGGCAGGCTGGAGCAGTTGAATAACTGGTTTGAGTTGCTGAATAGTGGCAGGCTGGAGCAGTTGAATAACTGGTTTGGGGAGCTGAATAGTGGCAGGCTGGAGCAGTTGAATAACTGGTTTGGGGAGCTGAATAGTGGCAGGCTGGAGCAGTTGAATAACTGGTTTGGGGAGCTGAATAGTGGCAGGCTGGAGCAGTTGAATAACTGGTTTGGGGAGCTGAATAGTGGCAGGCTGGAGCAGTTGAATAACTGGTTTGGGGAGCTGAATAGTGGCAGGCTGGAGCAGTTGAATAACTGGTTTGGGGAGCTGAATAGTGGCAGGCTGGAGCAGTTGAATAACTGGTTTGGGGAGCTGAATAGTGGCAGGCTGGAGCAGTTGAATAACTGGTTTGGGGAGCTGAATAGTGGCAGGCTGGAGCAGTTGAATAACTGGTTTGGGGAGCTGAGTAGTGGCAGGCTGGAGCAGTTGAATAACTGGTTGGCGAGCTGAGTCGCTGTCTGGGGAAGCTGAGTAATTAGCTGGAGCAGCTGGATAGTTTGAGTAGTTGACTGGGACAGTAGGACCGGCTGTGGCAGCGCGATAGCTGTGGGGCCTTGCGGCACAGGCTTGGGGAGTCCTCAGGTCGGGGGCCCATGCGGGGTTAGCGGGGTCCGCGGGCAGCACGGTAGCATTGTGGATAGCACAATCGCTTCACAGCTCCAGGGTCCCAGGTTGGATTCCCGGCTGGGTCACTGTCTGTGTGGAGTCTGCACGTCCTCCCCGTGTGTGCGTGGGTTTCCTCCGGGTGCTCCGGTTTCCTCCCACAGTCACAAAGATGTGCAGGTTAGGTGGATTGGCCATGATAAATTGCCCTTAGTTTCCAAAAATTGCCCTTAGTGTTGGGTGGGGTTACTGGGTTATGGGGGTAGGGTGGAGGTGTTGACCTTGGGTAGGATGCTCTTCCCAAGAGCTGGTGCAGACTCGATGGGCCGAATGGCCTCCTTCTGCACTGTAAATTCTATGAAACGAGTTGAGGCTGTGGAAGGAAACTTCCATTGTGATAGCAGCCTCTACGGTAGTCTCTAAGCCCTGGGCCCCATTTTCTAATAGTCTCTGACGTACATAGCTAGATCGAAGGCCCGCTACAAAAACATCCCGCACAGCAAGCTCCCAATGTTCGGCCACGGTTACGGCCTGGTAATTGCAGTCATTTGAGAGATTGGTCAACACGCGTGCAAATTCAGCTAAAGTTTCAGTAGCCCATTGTCGGCGAGTTGTGAACACATGGCGGGCAAAGACCTCGTTCATGGGCCTAATATACATTTTGTCCAAAATCGCCAGCGCTGTGTGTGGGAACCGGCTGGATTTAGTTGTGTAGAAATTCTGTGGCTTACCCTCGCGTGCAGTAGGCTGAGCTTTTGTTCCTCCGTAGTTTCAGCGGTGCTGATCTCAGCCAGGTAGGCCGTAAAACATTTCAGCCAGTGGCAGAAGGTTTCTTTCGCCTCTGCATCCCGCGGATCGAGTTCTAGACGTCCTGGTTTTAGAGCGGATTCCATGCTTTACTTCGGCAGCTTCTTAAGTGTATTAAATTGATGGAACCATCAATTCAGCGAACACGTGTAGTTGGATCTGAACAGAGGCTTTAATACACTTACAGCAGAGCCAGCCTATTCGTCGTTGAACTTCAGGTGAACTGGCAGGCTGGCTCTAAGGCACTGATCTTTATACATCGGTCCCAGGGGGAGGAGTCCTGGGCGGAGCCAAAGGAGAAGCCCAGTACAAACTCTCGCGTACTCCCAGAGCGACTCCCCCTGGTGGTTGGATAGTGCAACTGCACTTACAATGGTGGATAGTGAACATATATACACGGAGTTATATTGGCAACTATATATAGTGTGAATCACATTCACCACACTCCTCCCCCAGCTCCTCTTCCCATTTACCCTTCAGTTCCTCCACCGAGCGGTATGGGACAATTGGGCGCAGCCAATTTGGCGCGGCCGTTTGGGCGCAGACGACAGAAATTCTTTTAGTTTTTGTGGCTCGTAACTTGTTGCAAATTGTTGCAAGTAAATTTAAAAACCTTAAATTAGTTCATTTAGTTTAGTTCATTTGGTGATTATGAGCAAGGCTCCTCAAGTACTCGATAGCATCCATGTTTTCAAATTTAAGAACAGTTTCATGTATTCTTTTATCTGCATCTCTATACTTTTTTAGTTTTTGTGGCGGTTCATGGCCGGCTAGTAACCTTTCATAATATGCATCTCTACCTTTCTGTACTTTACGCAGGCCATCAATTAGTTTCCATATGGTGGGATGATGCATGCCAAGTTCGTATTTCAATCGACGGTGGGCTGCCTCCGCATTATTGTTTGTGCGGTCTTCCCCGTTTAATGTTCTCTGATAAAGGTTCCAAATCTCAGGGCGAAATAAAGGGGTTCGTCTACCATTTCCTCGTCTGTTCAGACGACCAACATATGTATCTTCAAACCAGTTGAGTAAATCTTGAAGTTCTTGCGGCAGTTGGGTCGCTAAAGCATCCAGATATTCATCGATTTTGTTCAAAGGTACAAAGGCAATGGCAATAATCATTTTAGCTTTTAACGCAAAATCTGGATCAGTGTTATACAAACTACGGAACCTCATACTAGCTAGATGTTTTTGCATATTTTGAGCTAAATGAAAAAAACATCCTTTTATTTGAACATCAGGGAATATGTCTTTCATAGCACTGTGCGCAGGTTGTTCATAATCACAGACGATTGAACTGGGTTTCAAGTTGGGTTCGATTTCTTTCAATAATGCGAACATTCTCGCATATGTGGTGCGTTGCTTGTTGGGCAAAAGAGCATAAACCATAGGAGTAACTCCTCCGTGTTTTTTTACCATAATTACATATATCTGAGAAAAGAGGCTGGGAGCAACACTGAATGTGCCATTTGCAAACCACATATCAGATGTCAATAAGTACTGTAGCCAGCTCTGTCTTCCGAAGATTAATATCCGGTCGTGACCTGGTCCGCTATCACAAAGTAAAAACATTTCTTCCACTCCTGGTTGAGGGACATATATCCTGTAGCATTCTGGCACAATCAATTGTTGTAAATCACTTGGATTGGTGGGGGCGTTCAATACATAATTACGCTTTCTGCTTATCATTCTCCTCAAAGCAGATATATTAGCAATGGCTGGTAGACTAGCTTGGGATATGTCTGTCAAACATTCATTAACAACTACAGTCGGTGCCTCAAGGGTTTCCTGTGCTCTCTTTTGTATTTTAGTTTTCACGAGTGCAACCTCTACTTGTGCAGCAGAAGCATCATGCGAATGGCTGTTCAGCTGCCTCACCACGTTTGCAGCTTTAGTATGGAGCCGTGCTTTGCACCGGTTTTTTTGCTCACAACGCCAAAATTTCACTTCGCTGTCACCTTGGCTTGTTTTGTCAAAGACGTAAAGGAATCCGTTATGAACAAATTTTTCTATACCACGTTTCGTTGATACTGCCTCAGCCATCATATGGGTATGCGAATTGGTTTAGTTAAAAAATATATAAAAAGATGGTGATAGAACGCACCAGCACCCAACTCAACGCACCTGCACCAGCAGCCAACTCACCTAATTCACAAATAAAGAAATGTTATTTTGGCGCCAAAACATCCGGCGCCAAAACGGTTGGCACCAAAACGGACGCACCACAACGGCCGCGCCCAAATGGCTGCACCAAAACGTACCTAACCCCCACCGAGGCCTCGTCTACCTCCTGCATTTCCCGGAATATGTCCGAAATCCTCCCTCCTCCAACCCACACCCCCGAGAGCACCCTGTCCCGCACCCCACGTGGGGGCAGCAAGGGGAACCCCTCCACCTGCCGCCTGGCAAACGCCCTCACCTGCATGTACAGAAACATGTTCCCCGGGGGGAGCCCAAACTTCCCCTCTAACTCCCCCAAGCTCGCGAACCTCCTGTCCACAAACAGGTCCCTCAACCTCCTAACCCCTACCCTATGCCAGCCCAGAAATCTGCCATCAATGCTCCCTGGGACAAACCGATGGTTCCCCCGTATCGGGGCCTCCATCGAGCCCCCCACTTCTCCCCTGTGCCGTCTCCATTGCCCCCAAATTTTGAGGGTGGCCGCCACCCCCGGGCTCGTGGTGTACCTCGTTGGAGGGAGTGGCAACGGCGCCGTTACCAGCGCCTCCAGGCTCGTGCCCACACAGGATGCCATCTCCAGCCTCTTCCATGCTGCCCCCTCCCCGTCCAATACCCGCTTACGCACCATCGCTGCGTTGGCAGCCCAATAGTACCCACAGAGGTTGGGCAACGCCAGACCCCCCCTATCCCTGCCCCGTTCCAGGAACACTCTTCGAACCCTCGGGTGCCGCATCGACCGAGAATCGCTGAAGCATCTTCCAACGGCCTCGAACAGCGCCGCATCGACCGAGAATCGCTGAAGCATCTTCCAACGGCCTCGAACAGCGCCGCATCGACTGAGAATCGCTGGAGCATCTTCCAATGGCCTCGAACAGCGTCGCATCGACCGAGAATCGCTGCGGGAGCATCTTCCAATGGCCTCGAACAGCGTCACATTGACCGAGAATCGCGGGAGCCTCTTCCAACGGCCTCGAACAGCGCCGCATCGACCGAGAATCGCTGAAGCATCTTCCAACGGCCTCGAACAGCGCCACATCGACCGAGAATCGCTGAAGCATCTTCCAACGGCCTCGAACAGCGCCGCATCGACCGAGAATCGCTGAAGCATCTTCCAACGGCCTCGAACAGCGCCGCATCGACCGAGAATCGCCGCGGGAGCATCTTCCAACGGCCTCGAACAGCATCACAGCGACCGAGAATCGCCGCGGGAGCATCTTCCAACGGCCTCGAACAGCGCCGCATCGACCGAGAATCGCTGAAGAATCTTCCAACGGCCTCGAACAGCGCCGCTTCGACCGAGAATCGCCGCGGGAGCATCTTCCAACGGCCTCGAACAGCGCCGCATCGACCGAGAATCGCTGAAGCATCTTCCAACGGCCTCGAACAGCGCCGCATCGACCGAGAATCGCCGCGGGAGCATCTTCCAACGGCCTCGAACAGCGCCGCATCGACCGAGAATCGCTGAAGCATCTTCCAACGGCCTCGAACAGCGCCGCATCGACCGAGAATCGCGGGAGCATCTTCCAACGGCCTCGAACAGCGCCGCATCGACCGAGAATCGCGGGAGCATCTTCCAACGGCCTCGAACAGCGCCGCATTGACCGAGAATCGCTGAAGCATCTTCCAACGGCCTCGAACAGCGCCGCATCGACCGAGAATCGCCGCGGGAGCATCTTCCAACGGCCTCGAACAGCGCCGCATTGACCGAGAATCGCTGAAGCATCTTCCAACGGCCTCGAACAGCGCCGCATCGACCGAGAATCGCCGCGGGAGCATCTTCCAACGGCCTCGAACAGCGTCGCATCGACCGAGAATCGCTGCGGGAGCATCTTCCAACGGCCTCGAACAGCGTCGCATCGACCGAGAATCGCTGCGGAAGCATCTTCCAATGGCCTCGAACAGCGCCGCATCGACCGAGAATCGCTGAAGCATCTTCCAACAGCCTCGAACAGCGCCGCATCGACCGAGAATCGCTGAAGCATCTTCCAACGGCCTCGAACAGCGCCGCATCGACCGAGAATCGCGGGAGCCTCTTCCAACGGCTTCAAACAGCGTCACAGCGACCGAGAATCGCTGAAGCATCTTCCAACGGCCTCGAACAGCGCGGCATCGACCGAGAATCGCTGAAGCATCTTCCAACGGCCTCGAACAGCGTCGCATCGACCGAGAATCGCTGAAGCATCTTCCAACGGCCTAGAACAGCGCCGCATCGACCGAGAATTGCGGGAGCATCTTCCAACGGCCTCGAACAGCATCACAGCGACCGAGAATCGCCGTGGGAGCATCTTCCAACGGCCTCGAACAACGCCGCATCGACCGAGAATCGCTGAAGAATCTTCCAACGGCCTCGAACAGCGCCGCTTCGACTGAGAATCGCCGCGGGAGCATCTTCCAACGGCCTCGAACAGCGCCGCATCGACCGAGAATCGCGGGAGCATCTTCCAACGGCCTCGAACAGCGCCGCATCGACCGAGAATCGCGGGAGCATCTTCCAACGGCCTCGAACAGCGCCGCATTGACCGAGAATCGCTGAAGCATCTTCCAACGGCCTCGAACAGCGCCGCATCGACCGAGAATCGCCGCGGGAGCATCTTCCAACGGCCTCGAACAGCGCCGCATCGACCGAGAATCGCTGAAGCATCTTCCAACGGCCTCGAAGAGCGCCGCATCAACCGAGAATCGCCGCGGGAGTATCTTCCAACGGCCTCGAACAGCGTCGCATCGACCGAGAATCGCTGCGGGAGCATCTTCCAACGGCCTCGAACAGCGTCGCATCGACCGAGAATCGCTGAAGCATCTTCCAACGGCCTCGAACAGCGCCGCATCGACCGAGAATCGCTGAAGCATCTTCCAACGGCCTCGAACAGCGCCGCATCGACCGAGAATCGCGGGAGCCTCTTCCAACGGCTTCAAACAGCGTCACAGCGACCGAGAATCGCTGAAGCATCTTCCAACGGCCTCGAACAGCGCTGCATCGACCGAGAATCGCTGAAGCATCTTCCAACGGCCTCGAACAGCGTCGCATCGACCGAGAATCGCTGAAGCATCTTCTAACGGCCTAGAACAGCGCCGCATCGACCGAGAATCGCCGCGGGAGCATCTTCCAACGGCCTCGAACAGCGCCGCATCGACCGAGAATCGCTGCGGGAGCATCTTCCAACGGCTTGAACAGCGCCGCATCGACCGAGAATCGCTGAAGCATCTTCCAACGGCCTCGAACAGCGCCGGATCGACCGAGAATCGCGGGAGCATCTTCCAACGGCCTCGAACAGCGCCGCATCGACAGAGAATCGCCGCGGGAGTATCTTCCAACGGCCTCGAACAGCGTCGCATCGACCGAGAATCGCTGCGGGAGCATCTTCCAACGGCCTCGAACAGCGTCGCATCGACCGAGAATCGCTGAAGCATCTTCCAACGGCCTCGAACAGCGCCGCATCGACCGAGAATCGCTGAAGCATCTTCCAACGGCCTCGAACAGCGCCGCATCGACCGAGAATCGCGGGAGCCTCTTCCAACGGCTTCAAACAGCGTCACAGCGACCGTGAATCTCTGAAGCATCTTCCAACGGCCTCGAACAGCGCTGCATCGACCGAGAATCGCTGAAGCATCTTCCAACGGCCTCGAACAGCGTCGCATCGACCGAGAATCGCTGAAGCATCTTCTAACGGCCTAGAACAGCGCCGCATCGACCGAGAATCGCCGCGGGAGCATCTTCCAACGGCCTAGAACAGCGCCGCATCGATCAAGAATCGCTGAAGCATCTTCCAACGGCTTCGAACAGCGCCGCATCGACTGAGAATCGCGGGAGCATCTTCCAACGGCCTCGAACAGCGCCGCATTGACCGAGAATCGCTGAAGCATCTTCCAACGGCCTCGAACAGCGCCACATCGACCGAGAATCGCCGCGGGAGCATCTTCCAACGGCCTCGAACAGCGCCGCATCGACCGAGAATTGCTGCGGGAGCATCTTCCAATGGCTTGAACAGCGCCGCATCGACCGAGAATCGCTGAAGCATCTTCCAACGGCCTCGAACAGCGCCGCATCGACCGAGAATCGCGGGAGCATCTTCCAACGGCCTCGAACAGCGCCGCATCGACCGAGAATCGCCGCGGGAGCATCTTCCAACGGCCTCGAACAGCGCCGCATTGACCGAGAATCGCCGCGGGAGCATCTTCCAACGGCCTCGAACAGCGCCGCTTCGACCGAGAATCGCGGGAGCATCTTCCAACGGTCTCGGACAGCGCCGCATCGACCGTGAAACGCGGGAGCATCTTACAGGGTCTCTCTCTCTCTCTACAGTCTGTTATATACAGGGTCTCTCTCTCTACAGTCTGTTATATACAGGGTCTCTCTCTCTCTCTACAGTCTGTTATATACAGGGTCTCTCTCTCTCTACAGTCTGTTATATACAGGGTCTCTCTCTCTCTCTACAGTCTGTTATATACAGGGTCTCTCTCTCTCTACAGTCTGTTATATACAGGGTCTCTCTCTCTACAGTCTGTTATATACAGGGTCTCTCTCTCTCTACAGTCTGTTATATACAGGGTCTCTCTCTCCCTACAGTCTGTTATATACAGGGTCTCTCTCTACAGTCTGTTATATACAGGGTCTCTCTCTCTTTCTACAGTCTGTTATATACAGGGTCTCTCTCTCTAGTCTGTTATATACAGGGTCTCTCTCTCTCTCTACAGTCTGTTATATACAGGGTCTCTCTCTCTCTCTACAGTCTGTTATATACAGGGTCTCTCTCTCTCTACAGTCTGTTATATACAGGGTCTCTCTCTCTCCCTACAGTCTGTTATATACAGGGTCTCTCTCTCTACAGTCTGTTATATACAGGGTCTCTCTCTCTCTACAGTCTGTTATATACAGGGTCTCTCTCTCTCTACAGTCTGTTATATACAGGGTCTCTCTCTCTCTACAGTCTGTTATATACAGGGTCTCTCTCTCTACAGTCTGTTATATACAGGGTCTCTCTCTCTCTACAGTCTGTTATATACAGGGTCTCTCTCTCTCTACAGTCTGTTATATACAGGGTCTCTCTCTCTCTACAGTCTGTTATATACAGGGTCTCTCTCTCTACAGTCTGTTATATACAGGGTCTCTCTCTCTACAGTCTGTTATATACAGATCTCTCTCTCTACAGTCTGTAATATACAGGGTCTCTCTCTCTCTCTAGTCTGTTATATACAGGGTCTCTCTCTCTCTACAGTCTGTTATATACAGGGTCTCTCTCTCTACAGTCTGTTATATACAGGGTCTCTCTCTCTCTACAGTCTGTTATATACAGGGTCTCTCTCTCTACAGTCTGTTATATACAGGGTCTCTCTCTCTCTCTACAGTCTGTATATACAGGGTCTCTCTCTCTACAGTCTGTTATATACAGGGTCTCTCTCTCTACAGTCTGTTATATACAGTGTCTCTCTCTCTACAGTCTGTTATATACAGGGTCTCTCTCTCTCTACAGTCTGTTATATACAGGGTCTCTCTCTCTACAGTCTGTTATATACAGGGTCTCTCTCTCTCTCTACAGTCTGTTATATACAGGATCTCTCTCTCTACAGTCTGATATATACAGGGTCTCTCTCTCTCTCTACAGTCTGATATATACAGGGTCTCTCTCTCACTACAGTCTGTTATATACAGGGTCTCTCTCTCTCTCTACAGTCTGTTATATACAGGGTCTCTCTCTCTACAGTCTGTTATATACAGGGTCTCTCTCTCTCTCTACAGTCTGTTATATACAGGATCTCTCTCTCTACAGTCTGATATATACAGGGTCTCTCTCTCTCTCTCTACAGTCTGTTATATACAGGATCTCTCTCTCTACAGTCTGATATATACAGGGTCTCTCTCTCTCTCTACAGTCTGATATATACAGGGTCTCTCTCTCACTACAGTCTGTTATATACAGGGTCTCTCTCTCTCTCTACAGTCTGTTATATACAGGGTCTCTCTCTCTACAGTCTGTTATATACAGGGTCTCTCTCTCTCTCTACAGTCTGTTATATACAGGGTCTCTCTCTCTACAGTCTGTTATATACAGGGTCTCTCTCTCTACAGTCTGTTATATACAGGGTCTCTCTCCCTACAGTCTGTTATATACAGGGTCTCTCTCTCTAGTCTGTTATATACAGGGTCTCTCTCTCTCTACAGTCTGTTATATACAGGGTCTCTCTCTCTACAGTCTGTTATATACAGGGTCTCTCTCTCTCTACAGTCTGTTATATACAGGGTCTCTCTCTCTCTACAGTCTGTTATATACAGGGTCTCTCTCTCTCTACAGTCTGTTATATACAGGGTCTCTCTCTCTCTACAGTCTGTTATATACAGGGTCTCTCTCTCTACAGTCTGTTATATACAGGGTCTCTCTCTCTCTAGTCTGTTATATACAGGGTCTCTCTCTCTCTCTACAGTCTGTTATATACAGGGTCTCTCTCTCTACAGTCTGTTATATACAGGGTCTCTCTCTCTCTACAGTCTGTTATATACAGGGTCTCTCTCTCTACAGTCTGTTATATACAGGGTCTCTCTCCCTACAGTCTGTTATATACAGGGTCTCTCTCTCTACAGTCTGTTATATACAGGGTCTCTCTCCCTACAGTCTGTTATATACAGGGTCTCTCTCTCTCTACAGTCTGTTATATACAGGGTCTCTCTCTCTCTACAGTCTGTTATATACAGGGTCTCTCTCTCTCTACAGTCTGTTATATACAGGGTCTCTCTCTCTACAGTCTGTTATATACAGGGTCTCTCTCTCTAGTCTGTTATATACAGGGTCTCTCTCTCTACAGTCTGTTATATACAGGGTCTCTCTCTCTCTCTACAGTCTGTTATATACAGGGTCTCTCTCTCTCTACAGTCGGTTATATACAGGGTCTCTCTCTCTCTACAGTCTGTTATATACAGGGTCTCTCTCTCTCTCTACAGTCTGTTATATACAGGGTCTCTCTCTCTCTACAGTCTGTTATATACAGGGTCTCTCTCTCTACAGTCTGTTATATACAGGGTCTCTCTCTCTCTACAGTCTGTTATATACAGGGTCTCTCTCTCTCTACAGTCTGTTATATACAGGGTCTCTCTCTCTCTACAGTCTGTTATATACAGGGTCTCTCTCTCTACAGTCTGTTATATACAGGGTCTCTCTCTCTACAGTCTGTTATATACAGGGTCTCTCTCTCTCTACAGTCTGTTATATACAGGGTCTCTCTCTCTACAGTCTGTTATATACAGGGTCTCTCTCTCTACAGTCTGTTATATACAGGGTCTCTCTCTCTACAGTCTGTTATATACAGGGTCTCTCTCTCTACAGTCTGTTATATACAGGGTCTCTCTCTCTCTACAGTCTGTTATATACAGGGTCTCTCTCTCTCTACAGTCTGTTATATACAGGGTCTCTCTCTCTCTACAGTCTGTTATATACAGGGTCTCTCTCTCTCTACAGTCTGTTAATTACAGGGTCTCTCTCTCTAGTCTGTTATATACAGGGTCTCTCTCTCTACAGTCTGTTATATACAGGGTCTCTCTCTCTACAGTCTGTTATATACAGGGTCTCTCTCTCTCTCTCTACAGTCTGTTATATACAGGGTCTCTCTCTCTCTCTACAGTCTGTTATATACAGGGTCTCTCTCTCTCTCTACAGTCTGTTATATACAGGGTCTCTCTCTCTCTACAGTCTGTTATATACAGGGTCTCTCTCTCTACAGTCTGTTATATACAGGGTCTCTCTCTCTCTACAGTCTGTTATATACAGGGTCTCTCTCTCTACAGTCTGATATATACAGGGTCTCTCTCTACAGTCTGTTATATACAGGGTCTCTCTCTCTACAGTCTGTTATATACAGGGTCTCTCTCTCTACAGTCTGTTATATACAGGGTCTCTCTCTCTACAGTCTGTTATATACAGGGTCTCTCTCTCTCTACAGTCTGTTATATACAGGGTCTCTCTCTCTACAGTCTGTTATATACAGGGTCTCTCTCTCTACAGTCTGTTATATACAGGGTCTCTCTCTCTCTCTCTACAGTCTGTTATATACAGGGTCTCTCTCTCACTACAGTCTGTTATATACAGGGTCTCTCTCTCTCTCTACAGTCTGTTATATACAGGGTCTCTCTCTCTCTACAGTCTGTTATATACAGGGTCTCTCTCCCTACAGTCTGTTATATACAGGGTCTCTCTCTCACTACAGTCTGTTATATACAGGGTCTCTCTCTCTCTCTACAGTCTGTTATATACAGGGTCTCTCTCTCTACAGTCTGTTATATACAGGGTCTCTCTCTCTCTACAGTCTGTTACATACAGGGTCTCTCTCTCTCTCCCTACAGTCTGTTATATACAGGGTCTCTCTCTCTCTACAGTCTGTTATATACAGGGTCTCTCTCTCTACAGTCTGTTACATACAGGGTCTCTCTCTCTCTCCCTACAGTCTGTTATATACAGGGTCTCTCTCTCTCTACAGTCTGTTATATACAGGGTCTCTCTCTCTCTACAGTCTGTTATATACAGGGTCTCTCTCTCTCTACAGTCTGTTATATACAGGGTCTCTCTCCCTCTCTACAGTCTGTTATATACAGGGTCTCTCTCTCTCTCTACAGTCTGTTATATACAGGGTCTCTCTCTCTACAGTCTGTTATATACAGGGTCTCTCTCTCCCTACAGTCTGTTACATACCGGGTCTCTCTCTCTCTACAGTCTCTTATATACAGGGTCTCTCTCTCTCTACAGTCTGTTATATACAGGGTCTCTCTCTCTCTACAGTCTGTTATATACAGGGTCTCTCTCTCTACAGTCTGTTATATACAGGGTCTCTCTCTCTACAGTCTGTTATATACAGGGTCTCTCTCTCTCTCCCTACAGTCTGTTATATACAGGGTCTCTCTCTCTACAGTCTGTTATATACAGGGTCTCTCTCTCTCTCCCTACAGTCTGTTATATACAGGGTCTCTCTCTCTCTACAGTCTGTTATATACAGGGTCTCTCTCTCTCTCTACAGTCTGTTATATACAGGGTCTCTCTCTCTACAGTCTGTTATATACAGGGTCTCTCTCTCTCTACAGTCTGTTATATACAGGGTCTCTCTCTCTACAGTCTGTTATATACAGGGTCTCTCTCTCTACAGTCTGTTATATACAGGGTCTCTCTCTCTCTCTACAGTCTGTTATATACAGGGTCTCTCTCTCTACAGTCTGTTATATACAGGGTCTCTCTCTCTCTCTACAGTCTGTTATATACAGGGTCTCTCTCTCTACAGTCTGTTATATACAGGGTCTCTCTCTCTACAGTCTGTTATATACAGGGTCTCTCTCTCTCTCTACAGTCTGTTATATACAGGGTCTCTCTCTGTCTACAGTCTGTTATATACAGGGTCTCTCTCTCTCTCTACAGTCTGTTATATACAGGGTCTCTCTCTCTACAGTCTGTTATATACAGGGTCTCTCTCTCTCTCTACAGTCTGTTATATACAGGGTCTCTCTCTGTCTACAGTCTGTTATATACAGGGTCTCTCTCTCTCTCTACAGTCTGTTATATACAGGGTCTCTCTCTCTCTACAGTCTGTTATATACAGGGTCTCTCTCTCTCTCTCTACAGTCTGTTATATACAGGGTCTCTCTCTCCCTCCTGTCTGTTATATACAGGGTCTCTCTCTCTACAGTCTGTTATATACAGGGTCTCTCTCTCTCTACAGTCTGTTATATACAGGGTCTCTCTCTCTCTACAGTCTGTTATATACAGGGTCTCTCCCTCTCTACAGTCTGTTATATACAGGGTCTCTCCCTCTCTACAGTCTGTTATATACAGGGTCTCTCTCTCTCTACAGTCTGTTATAAACAGGGTCTCTCTCTCTACAGTCTGTTATATACAGGGTCTCTCTCTCTACAGTCTGTTATATACAGGGTCTCTCTCTCTACAGTCTGTTATATACAGGGTCTCTCTCTCTCTACAGTCTGTTATAAACAGGGTCTCTCTCTCTACAGTCTGTTATATACAGGGTCTCTCTCTCTACAGTCTGTTATATACAGGGTCTCTCTCTCTACAGTCTGTTATATACAGGGTCTCTCTCTCTCTACAGTCTGTTATATACAGGGTCTCTCTCTCTACAGTCTGTTATATACAGGGTCTCTCTCTCTCTCTCTACAGTCTGTTATATACAGGGTCTCTCTCTCTACAGTCTGTTATATACAGGGTCTCTCTCTCTCTCTCTACAGTCTGTTATATACAGGGTCTCTCTCTCTCTCTATAGTCTGTTATATACAGGGTCTCTCTCTCTCTACAGTCTGTTATATACAGGGTCTCTCTCTCTACAGTCTGTTATATACAGGGTCTCTCTCTCTCTACAGTCTGTTATATACAGGGTCTCTCTCTACAGTCTGTTATATACAGGGTCTCTCTCTCTACAGTCTGTTATATACAGGGTCTCTCTCTCTACAGTCTGTTATATACAGGGTCTCTCTCTACAGTCTGTTATATACAGGGTCTCTCTCTCTACAGTCTGTTATATACAGGGTCTCTCTCTCTCTCTAGTCTGTTATATACAGGGTCTCTCTCTCTCTCTAGTCTGTTATATACAGGGTCTCTCTCTCTAGTCTGTTATATACAAGGTCTCTCTCTCTACAGTCTGTTATATACAGGGTCTCTCTCTCTCTATAGTCTGTTATATACAGGGTCTCTCTCTCTCTACAGTCTGTTATATACAGGGTCTCTCCCTCTCTACAGTCTGTTATATACAGGGTCTCTCTCTCTACAGTCTGTTATATACAGGGTCTCTCTCTCTCTACAGTCTGTTATATACAGGGTCTCTCTCTCTACAGTCTGTTATATACAGGGTCTCTCTCTCTACAGTCTGTTATATACAGGGTCTCTCTCTCTCCCTCTCAACAGTCTGTTATATACAGGGTCTCTCTCTCTACAGTCTGTTATATACAGGGTCTCTCTCTCTACAGTCTGTTATATACAGGGTCTCTCTCTACAGTCTGTTATATACAGGGTCTCTCTCTCTCTACCGTCTGTTATATACAGGGTCTCTCTCTCTCTACAGTCTGTTATATACAGGGTCTCTCTCTCTACAGTCTGTTATCTACAGGGTCTCTCTCTCTGCAGTCTGTTATATACAGGGTCTCTCTCTCTCTACAGTCTGTTATATACAGGGTCTCTCTCTCTACAGTCTGTTATATACAGGGTCTCTCTCTCTCTCTAGTCTGTTATATACAGGGTCTCTCTCTCTCTACAGTCTGTTATATACAGGGTCTCTCTCTCTCTCTACAGTCTGTTATATACAGGGTCTCTCTCTCTCTCTACAGTCTGTTATATACAGGGTCTCTCTCTCTCTCTCTACGGTATGTTATATACAGGGTCTCTCTCTCTACAGTCTGTTATATACAGGGTCTCTCTCTACAGTCTGTTATATACAGGGTCTCTCTCTCTCTACAGTCTGTTATATACAGGGTCTCTCTCTCTACAGTCTGTTATATACAGGGTCTCTCTCTCTCTACAGTCTGTTATATACAGGGTCTCTCTCTCCCTACAGTCTGTTATATACAGGGTCTCTCTCTCTACAGTCTGTTATACAGGGTCTCTCTCTCCCTACAGTCTGTTATATACAGGGTCTCTCTCTCTCTACAGTCTGTTATATACAGGGTCTCTCTCTCTACAGTCTGTTATATACAGGGTCTCTCTCTCTACAGTCTGTTATATACAGGGTCTCTCTCTCTCTACAGTCTGTTATATACAGGGTCTCTCTCTCGCTACAGTCTGTTATATACAGGGTCTCTCTCTCTCTCTCTACAGGAAGAGTTTTCAGAAGTAGAGATGGTTGGAATAGCTGGAGGAGGTTACAGATCGGGAGGGCTGTTGGGGACTGGAGGAGGCTACAGAGATAGATTGGCTTGTCGGACTGGAGGTGGTTACAGATATAGGGAGGGATGTAGGGGACTGGAGGTGGTTACAGAGATAGATTGGCTTGTAGGGACTGGAGGAGATTACAGGGATAGGGAGGGTTGTAGGGACTGGAGGTGGTTACAGAGATAGGGAGGGATGTAGGGGACTGGAGGTGGTTACAGAGATAGGGACGGTTGTAGGGACTGGAGGAGGTTAGAAATAGGGAGGGATGTAGGGGCTGGAGGAGGTTACAAAGCTAGGGAGGGTTGTACGGGCTGGAGGATGTTGCAGCGATTGGGAGGGATGTAGGGGTTGGAGGAGGCTACAAAGATAGGGTAGGATGTCGGTGCTGGAGGAGGTTACAAAGATAGGGTAGGATGTCGGAGCTGGAGGAGGTTACAAAGATAGGGTAGGATGTCGGTGCTGGAGGAGGTTACAAAGATAGGGTAGGATGTCGGTGCTGGAGGTCACAGAGATAGAGAGGGCTTTTATAGGCAGGAGGAGGTTACAGAGATAGGGAGTGTTGTAGGGGCTGGAGGAGGTTACAGAGATAGGGAGGGGTGTAGGGGCTGGAGGAGGTTACAGAGATAGGGAGGTTTGTAGGGACTGGAGGAGGTTACAGAGTTAGGGAGGGTTGTAGGGGCTCGAGGAGTTTACAGAGATACGGAGGGTTGTAGGGGCTGGTGGAGGTTACAGAGATAGGGAGGGTTGCAGGGACTGGAGGTTTCAGAATTAGGGAGGGGTGTAGGGGCTGGTGGAGGTTACAGGGATAGGGAGGGGTGTATGTGCAGGAGGACGTTACAGAATTAGGGAGGTGTGTAGGGGCTGGAGGAGTTTGCATAGATTTAATTTCTCCTGTGTGGTAGTCACCACTGTTGTATATGTATCGCATATGAGGTGTATTACTGTAAGGCCCCTGTACTACAGGTACGGGGGTAGATCCCTGCCTGCTGGCTCCGCCCAGTAGGTGGAGTATAAATGTGTGGGCTCACCGGGCTGCAGCCATTTCGACAGCAGCTGCAGGAGGCTACACATCTCTGTGTAATAAAGCCTCGATTACTCTCTACTCTCGTCTCATCGTAATTGACAATTTATTAAACAGGGATTTTACAACGATGGATCTCCGCATCACGCCTGATCTCCTGCAGCTGCACCCTCAATTAGACAACGCCAAGTCGGCCTTCACTGATTGGCTAGCTTGTTTCGAGACATACATCGGTTCTGTGACAGAACCACCCTCAGTGGCACAGAAGCTCCAGATCCTCTGCACGCACCTGAGCTCGGACATCTTCCCCCTCATCCGGGACGTGCCTACCTACGCTGAGGCCATGGCGCTACTGAAGGAGAACTACACTCAGCAGACCAGCAAATTCTACGCCAGGCACCTCCTGTCCACACAGCATCAACTCCCCGGTGAGTCTGTGGAAGATTTCTGCCGTGCCCTGCACGCCCTGGCGAGGGACTGCGATTGCCAGGCCGTTTCGGCCGTGGAACATTCCGAGTTCCTGATTAGAGATGCTTTTGTTACAGGCATAGGGTCGGCGAACATCCGCCAGCGCCTCTTAGAAGGGGCTCCCCTCGACCTCGCGGCAACCAAGAAACTCGCGATCTCACTAACGGTCACCTCCCACATTATACAGGCGTACGCCCCCAACCGCACGGCCCACCCCTCCTGGGCATCGTGGACCCCGCCAGCGGCCACCCTATCGTGGACCCCACCAACAACCGCCCCCAGCCAACCCCAGGCCTGCGCCGCGTGGCAGCCAACCAACCCCAGGGGACCCATCTGCTACTTCTGCGGACAGACAAAGCACCCCCGGCAGCGCTGCCCGGCACGGAGCGCGCTCTGCAAGGCCTGCGGGAAGAAAGGGCATTTTGCTGCAGTGTGCCAGCCCTCTCGATCGCCTCTATTGTCCCTGCACCCCCCACGTGCGACCCGTGGGCGCTGCCATCTTCCTCACCTCAGAACACGCGTGGCCCCTGGACGCCACCTTGCTTGCCTCAGGACACGCATGACCCATGGGCGCTGCCATCTTCCTCACCTCAGAACACGCGTGGCCCCTGGACGCCACCTTGCTTGCCTCAGGACACACATGACCCATGGGCGCCGCCATCTTGCTTGCCTCAGGACACGTGTGGCCCGTGAGCGCCACCATCTTTAACGCCACATGCACCCCATGTGGGCCGCCACCTTCCCCGCCCCAAGGACCCCTGCTCATCGGGCACCTCATCGGGCCGCTTATCACCTGCAAACGCCGCCGACCAGCCAGGGGCCTTCCAACACCAGCCACGTCTCGCCTCCATCACGATCGACCAGTCCCGACTGCACAACCTCGCGACCGCGTCAACGACAGCGAAGATCGATGGGCACATCATTCCTTCTGGTCTCCGGGAGCACTGAGAGCTTCATCCACCCCGATACGGAAGTCCACCTCTGGGGATTCGCTCCCAACATGGCTGGCAGCTCCAGGTCCCATTCTCCTCCGCAAGCACGTGCGGCTCCACAAGGCGGACCCATTGGGAGAGAGGGTACAGCTGCTCCATGCGAACCCGCAGTACGCCTACGTGGTGTACCACGGCGGCCGCCAAGACACAGTCTCCCTCAGGGGCCTGGCACCAGCTGGGTCCCCACACCCCCCACCCGCCCCGGTGCCAACCCTCCTCCCCCCAGCGCACCCCAACGCAGACCCCGCTCCGGGACTTCTGTCCTCCCCTTGGTCACACCCAGGGATGAAGATGAGGTCGACCCGCTCCCAGAGTCACCGACGACCGAGCCGACGCCTGCATCGCCACCGGGACTGCGGCACTCACAACGGAGGATCAAGGCGCCCGATCGTCTGAATTTAAGTAGTTTTCCACCACCCACGCTGGACTCTTTTTTTATCAGGAGGTGAATGTGGTGGTCACCACTGTTGTATATATCACATATGAGGGGTATTACGATACGGGGGTAGATCCCTGCCTGCTGGCTCCGCCCAGTAGGCGGAGTATAAATATGTGTGCTCACCAAGCTGCAGCCATTTTGGCAGCAACTGCAGGAGGCTCCACATCTCTGTGTAATAAAGCCTCGATTACTCTCTACTCTCGGCTCGTCGTAATTGATAGTGCATCATCCTGATTGATGTATTGTGTTTTTTTTCTCCGTCCTCAGGAGTGGATCGAGAGGTGGAGCGAATCGGGGGACCAGGGGATTCAGCCTGCACACGCCTACATCCTGGTCTATGACATTTGCTGTTTCTCCAGCTTTGAGTACATCAAGGCAGTACACCAGCTCATCGTGGCCAAGAGGTGAGACCATCTCCCTGGGGGGGGGGGGGGGGGGGCGATGCCAGGGCAGTCCAATTCACCCAGCAAGCACGGCTTTCGGGACTTGTAGGTGGAATCCGGAGCCCCCGGAGGAAACCCACGCAGGCACAGGCGAGAACGTGCAGACTCCGCACAGACAGTGACCCAAGGCCGGGAATCGTACCTGGGACCCCGGCGCTGTGAAGCAACAGTGCTAACCACTGTGCTGCTGTGTGCTTTGTCTGCCTCGGCCATTAGATACGTCAAACCTTCCACGTCTAATCCACGCCCAACAGTCATGCCGAAAACTGATGGAGGTTATCAGGTCAAACATATCAGGGCAGGGGAACTCTTAGATATAGATATAGAACAGTACAGCACAGAACAGGCCCTTCGGCCCTCAATGTTGTGCCGAGCCATGATCACCCTACTCAAACCCACGTATCCACCCTATACCCGCAACCCAACAATCCCCCCTTAACCTTACTTTTTCGGACACTACGGGCAATTTAGCCTGGCCAATCCACCTAACCTGCACATCTTTGGACTGTGGGAGGAAACCGGAGCACCCGGAGGAAACCCACGCACACAGGGGGAGGACGTGCAGACTCCGTACAGACAGTGACCCAGCCGGGAATCGAACCTGGGACCCTGGAGCTGTGAAGCATTTATGCTAACCACCATGCTACCGTGCTGTCCCTGCCACCAAAGTGCCTTTGCCACTTAAAACAAAAGCCTTAAGGAACACATGTGGCAAGTAACAAAGCCTATGTTGCAAGTTAGCGAGGAGGGCAAGAGGGAGGTTTCCAAAGTCTGCCATTCATTCATTGGCTGTGACGCTGGTTGGCAGCGGTGAAAAGCACAACAGCAATTCCTTCTTTGATCTGCTCCACCTGTGTGATAACCTCAAGGGGGGGGGGGGGGGGGAGATACCCAGATTCACCTCCCTGTGGGACCCATTTAATGCAAACCTCCCTGGTATTGGGTGGGGGCCAGTCCTCTGGGGTTCATGATAGTCTAGTTCAAAGGCCGGCCCAGACAGTGACCATTGCATGTTGGTTGTCCCAACAGGAGTGTGTGAGAGTGTCTGTGTGTGTGTCTGTGTGTGTGTGCGTGTGTGTGTCTGTGTGTCTGTGTGTGTGTGTGTGTGTGTGTGTGTGGGTGTGTGTGTGTGTGTGTGTGTGGGTTTGTGTGTGTGTGTGTGCGTTTGTGTGTTTCTACGTGCGTTTTCTGTCTGTGTGTGTGTGTGTGTGGGTTTGTGTGTGTGTGTGGGTTTGTGTGTTTGTTCGTGCGTTTTCTGTCTGTCTGTGTGTGTGTGGGTTTGTGTGTGTGTGTGGGTTTGTGTGTGTGTGGGTTTGTAACAATAACAATCACTGATTGTCACGAGTAGGCTTCAATGAAGTGTCTGTGGAAAGCCCCTAGTCGCCACATTCCGGCGCCTGTTCGGGGAGGCTGGTACGGGAATTGAACCCGCGCTGCTGGCCTTGTTCTGCATTACAAGCCAGCTGTTTAGCCCACTGTGCTAAACCATTCCCTAAACAAACCAATGGTTAGTGTGTGTGTGGGGGGAGGGCGAGGGGTGGGGGCAGGTGGGAGAGATTTCTTGTGACCATGAATAAAGCAGGGTGAAAGGTCAGCAGTTGACCCAGTCCTTCCATTCAGATTTGACCCCAGAGAGTGAAAGGGCAGTCAGAACCTCCTCACCCATCAGGGGCCATTCTCCCTGGCCTGAGCAGGGGCGAAGGTTGGGTGCCTGTTGACCGTTGTCCATTTCCCCCCATTGTCTTCCATCCAGGCCTCCCGGGTCGGGCAAGGCGCCCATCCTGATCGTGGGGAACAAACGGGACCTGCAGCGGAGGAGGGTGGCACCCAGGCGGAACGTGGCGGCGCTGGTCAAGAGGTCTTGGAAGTGCGGCTACATCGAGTGCTCGGCGAAATACAACTGGCACATCCTGCTGCTCTTCAAGGAGCTGCTGAAGACTGTGGGCTGCCTGGCCTGCAAGAGCGCACACGCCTCCGCCTGCCTGCAGGGGGGGCTGCGTGCCAACCGATGCGTCATCCTGTGAACGGGACGTCTGACGGTGATGGGGTGAGGAGAAGGAGGGGTGGTGGCAAGAGGGGTCAATCTGGGACCCCCTGAGTATCATCGCAATAGTCTGGAAGAACAGGAGGAGGCCCCATTCAGCCCCTTCTCCAGCCTGTTACACAGGAACAGGAGGCCCCATTCAGCCCCTTCTCCTGCCTGTTACACAGGAACAGGAGGCCCCATTCAGCCCCTTCTCCAGCCTGTTACACAGGAACAGGAGGCCCCATTCAGCCCCTTCTCCAGCCTGTTACACAGGAACAGGAGGAGGCCCCATTCAGCCCCTTCTCCAGCCTGTTACACAGGAACAGGAGGAGGCCCCATTCGGCCCCTTCTCCAGCCTGTTACACAGGAACAGGAGGAGGCCCCATTCAGCCCCTTCTCCAGCCTGTTACACAGGAACAGGAGGAGGCCCCATTCAGCCCCTTCTCCAGCCTGTTACACAGGAACAGGAGGAGGCCCCATTCAGCCCCTTCGCCAGCCTGTTACACAGGAACAGGAGGCCCCATTCAGCCCCTTCTCCAGCCTGTTACACAGGAACAGAAGGAGGCCCCATTCAGCCCCTTCTCCAGCCTGTTACACAGGAACAGGAGGCCCCATTCAGCCCCTTCTCCAGCCTGTTACACAGGAACAGGAGGAGGCCCCATTCGGCCCCTTCTCCAGCCTGTTACACAGGAACAGGAGGAGGCCCCATTCAGCCCCTTCTCCAGCCTGTTACACAGGAACAGGAGGCCCCATTCAGCCCCTTCTCCAGCCTGTTACACAGGAACAGGAGGCCCCATTCAGCCCCTTCTCCAGCCTGTTACACAGGAACAGGAGGCCCCATTCAGCCCCTTCTCCAGCCTGTTACACAGGAACAGGAGGCCCCATTCAGCCCCTTCTCCAGCCTGTTACACAGGAACAGGAGGCCCCATTCAACCCCTTCTCCAGCCTGTTACACAGGAACAGGAGGCCCCATTCAGCCCCTTCTCCAGCCTGTTACACAGGAACAGGAGGAGGCCCCATTCAGCCCCTTCTCCAGCCTGTTACATAGGAACAGGAGGCCCCATTCAGCCCCTTCTCCAACCTGTTACACAGGAACAGGAGGCCCCATTCAGCCCCTTTTCCAGCCTGTTACACAGGAACAGGAGGAGGCCCCATTCAGCCCCTTCTCCAGCCTGTTACACAGGAACAGGAGGAGGCTCCATTCGGCCCCTTCTCCAGCCTGTTACACAAGAACAGGAGGAGGCTCCATTCGGCCCCTTCTCCAGCCTGTTACACAAGAACAGCAGGAGGCCATTCAGGCGTTCGAACATGTTCTGCCATTTGTTGAGGTCACGTCCGATCTTCATCTTAACTCTATGCACCCTGACATTGGTCCCTACGCTGGTTCGTAACAAATAAAAATCCATCAGTTTCAATGTCAAAATTTTCAATTGAACCTGTCCTCAGCTGTCTTCTGTAATGGGCCAGGGATTAGAGAACCCCAAAGTGTACATAGATTGTGGTATGGGGAGCACACGGCCCATTCTACAGGTGTGGTACAGCAGAAATGGAAAAGTATTTTTTAAAGCAAAACAATGTTTATTCTATGAACTCAAGTTAACCTTTTTAAAACTTAGAGTGAACATCTTAGCAACCGTTAATTCAACTTCAACCCCCAGAGACTACAACACTACAACACGAAGTAAAGACCACAACACTACAACACTAAGTAAACCTTTAAGCTTTCCTTTTTAACATCCATATGACTGAAAAACAAAACCTTTATCAGGTTTACATTCACTGCTGAAAACATTTATAATTCTGAATTCACCAAATGATTAAGAGATAGTCTTTTCATGGCAGAGAGAACAACAGTACACCTGCTCTGTCTGGCTTCAGCTCCAACACTGAAAACGAAACTAAAACACACCCTGCAGCAAACAGCCTAAAACAAAAGTAAAATGGTGACAGACAGCCCAGCTCCACCCACTCTCTGACATCACTGCAGTAGTAAACACCAATTTCAAAAGGTACTCTCACTACAGATACTTAGATACACACCCATTTATAAACACCCATTTCTTAAAGGTACTGTCACATGACACCTCCCCCCAAGAAAAAAAAACCCATCAACTTCATGATGGTTTCATTTTTCACCTTTTCGCTATCCTTTAAGAAATGCACACAGTAAACAACACACGCAAACAGGTATAATATAGTACATTTTTTTCTGTTTTTCCTCCTCCAACTGAAATCTGTCTCGATTGACAGTCTCATTGAACAAGAAGGTCTCCGCACAATCCATCCATTTCTCTACGCTTCGGCATTTCTCTTTAAAGTCAGATACTTTAGTTCAATCTGATCACAGAGTCCCTTGTAATTCTCCAACACAGGAGCATTGGTTATCACAGTTTTCAGGCAGTCAAATGCCTGTTGAAACTCCGCTGTCCACTGAAATTTTCGACGTTTCTTCAGCAAGTCCATCAGTGGAGCAATCATGCTGCAAAACCTTTGCACAAATGTTCGATTAAATCCACTCATCCCAAGAAGTCAGTGTATTTCCCTTTGTCTTGAGGGTATCGGAAACTCCTCAATAACTGTTGGTTTCACATCCCGTGTGACCTTTGAATTGGTATATACTTTGAATTGAGAAATACCATCTGGAGTCACAAAAGCTAAAATCTCCTTCGCCCTTTCGGATAAAGGTACCTGCCAGTAACCTTTAAGTAAATCCAGTTTGGAAATGAGAGCTGATTGTCCCACTTTCTCAATGCAATCCTCCAAACGTGGGATAGGACAAGAGTCCGTTCTTGAAACTGCATTCACCTTTCTATAGTCCACACATAACCATTGGGTACCGTCTGGTTTAGGTACCATCACTATGGGTGAGCTCCATTGGCTGCAACCCCCTTCAATTATGCCATTTTTAAGCATATTCTCAATCTCTTTGTTTACCTGTGCCAATTTTAAAGGGTTAATTCTGAATGGATGTTATTTAATTGGAACAGTATTTCCCACATCTATATCATGTGTAGCCATTTTAGTGCTTCCCAATTTATCTCCACAAACTTGCCCATGTGATATCAATAACTCTTTCACGTCAGGCCGTTTTTCCTCTGGAAGGTAACTCAACAATTTATCCCAATTTTTAAGAATACCCTCATTTTCCAATTTAATTTCCCAGTCAAATTCCCAGTCATCTGGGAATTGGTTCATCACTTTGAGTTAGAATCATTAAAACCTCCTCCTTTTTCTCTCCTTCCCTTTCAAAGTACCTTTTAAGCATATTCACATGACACACTCGGTGAGTCTTCCTTCTATCTGGTGTTTTTAACCACATAATTCACCTCACTTAATCTCCTTTCAATCTGATAAGGTCCACAAAACCTAGTTTTTAAAGGTTCACCTACCACTGGTAACAACACTAAAACTTTATCTCCACAGGCAAAACTACGAACTTTGGATTTCTTGTCCGCTACCCGTTTCATCACATGTTGTGCAACTTTCAAATGTTGTCTAGCCAATTCCCCTGCTCTATTTAATCGTTCCCTAAAATTTGACACGTAATCCAATAATGTCATTTCCGATTTCTCACTCACCAATTTTTCCTCAATTTAAGTGGTCCTCTTACCTCATGACCAAAAATTAGTTCAAAAGGACTGAATTTGGTTGACTCATTAGGTGCATCCCTAATTGCAAACAGTACGAATGGAATTCCTTTATCCCAATCCTCTGAATAATCTTGACAATAAGCCCTCAACATTGGCTTTAATGTCTGATGCCACCTTTCTAACGTTCCCTGCGATTCTGGATGGCACGCAGTTGATTTAAATTGTTTTATACCTAAACTGTCCATAACTTCTTTGAATAACCTTGAGGTAAAATTTGATCCGTGATCCGATTTTATTTCTGTGGGTAGTCCTTATCTAGTAAAGAAATTAAGTCACACCTCAACAATCTTTTCAGCTGTAATATTACATACTGGAATGGCCTCTGGAAACCTAGTAGACACATCCATTACAGTCAAAAGATATTGATTCCCACTTTTTATTTTAGGAAGCGGTCCTACGCAATCAATTAGGACCCTTGTAAAAGGTTCCTCAAATGCTGGAATGGGTATTAAGGGCACTGGTTTTATCACTGCTTGAGGTTTCCCTATCACTTGACATGTGTGACATGATTGATAAAATTTAACTACATCTTTATGTAGTCCAGGCCAATAAAAATGTTTTTGGATTTTAGCTTGAGTTTTCCTGATTCCCAAATGACCTTGCAATGGTACCTCATGTGCAACTCGCAACACCTCCTTTCTATACTCTACTGGCAACACTACTTGATGAACTTCTGGCCACTTTTCATCCACCTGCATATGTAAAGGTCTCCATTTTCTCATCAAGACATCACTTTTACGGTAATAACATTCTGGTATACTCTCAGACTCCTCTTCCGTATATGCTTTCTGATATATCCGTTTTATTTCTATATCTTTCTGTAGTAACTCTGCCAACTTTCCTGAACTAAAAATATCCGCCTCATCCTCCACATGTTCTTGTTCTTTTTCAAACATCTGATCAAAAATTGTTTCTGACAATTGCACTTCAACCTCATCTTCACTCTTTGATTTCTCCTCTTGTTTTAACCTGTGACTTTGTGACCTTGTTACTACACAATCCGGAAAAATCCCAGGATATTCATCCTTCAACACTTCAGTTGTCTGATTTTCCACTGGCTTATCAACCACAGTAGGCATCACTCCCACCTGCGATCCAGCTATATCATTACCCCAAGATAAACTGTATACCTGGACAAGATAGTTTCTCTTTTACTCCTACTACCACCTCACCACTCTTCACTGGACTTTCCAACCTTACCTTATATAATGGAAAACTACTCCTCTCACCCTGAATTCCACATATCACCACCTTTTCTGGCAATATTCTTCCCAAACTACATAACTCCTCACCTCTTACCATTAAAGATTGACTCGCTCCCGTATCTCTTAAAATTGTGACTTCTTTACCTGCTCCTCCTGATACACATGAGTAAACTTTACCCACACAAGTAAATTCTTTAAAGAGATCTGGCACCTTCTTATCAATCACCTCTTGATCAGGCTGTACAATCTGTTGCACCTCCTTCACTTCACTTGGGCTTTCCTTTCCCACTTTAACAACCCCCACTGTCTTATCCTGTTTTACCACATCCGCCTTCCCAGTGCTTTTCTTCAACCCCCGACACTGTGACTTTACATGGCCTGGTTTATTGCAGTGAAAACATTTGAAACTTTTCATTTCTTTTCCACCCTCCTGGATTTTCCTTTCAATCTGAGGTACACTCTCCTTATTATATCCCATCAGATTCCCTTTACCTTTACCACTTGAGTATTTCTCATGTCCCCAGTTTCTATCCCTCACCAGCTGAAACTGATGTCGGAAACTAAGCTTTGATTTATGAACTAATTCATAATCATCTGCCATTTCTGCTGCTAATCTCGCAGTTTTAACCCTCTGCTCTTCCACATGAGTTCTCACTACATCAGGAATTGAATTTTTAAACTCCTCCAAAAGTATAATTTCTCCGAGACCTTCACACGTTTGGTCTACGTTCAAAGCCCTTATCCGCCCAACAAAATTAATCTGTTTGGTCCTTTCAAACTCCATGTATGTTTGACCAAATACTTTCCTTAAATTTCTAAACCTTTGTCTGTAGGCTTCAGGCACTAGTTCATATGCACCTAAGATGGATCTTTTCACCTCCTCATACGGCCCAGATGCCTTCTCCGGTACTGATGCAAACACTTCACTAAACCTACCTATCAGCTTTGTTTGAATCAGTAATACCCATGTGTCCTGTGGCCATTTAATTTGTTTAGCTACCTTCTCAAATGAAATGAAAAAGGCTTCCACTCCTTCTGCTCAAACCTTGGACATATTTAAATAGATTCCCACCAAGCCTTCGACTGTGACGCTCTTTCTCACTATCCTCATCACTATTATCCAACTGTACGTTTCCCTTTATGTCTGCTAATTTCAACTGACTGTCATGTTTCATGGCCAGTTTCCGAAGTTCAAACTCTTTCTCTTTATCTTTTTCCCTGATCTGTATCTCCCTTTCTCTTTCTTTTTGTTCTGCTAGGGCTATTCTTTCTTTTCTCCTTTCTTCTCTCTCCTTTTCTTTTTCCTCTCTATCTCTTTCTCTTTCCACTCTCTGTCTTTCTTTTTCCTCGCTATCTCTTTCGTATTCAAGCTGCTTTAATTCTTTTTCCTGTTCAAGTTGCTGAATCTGCAACTGGATCTTTGCCATTTCTAATCAGTCAGACTGTATCTCAGGCAACTTTAAATGCTGAGCCACCGCCATAATTACCTCACCTTTTCGCATTTTGTCGGGTAATGTTAACTGCAATGTTTTTGCCAAATCTGACAGTCTGCTTTTCGTCTCTGTCCGTAAGGTACTGCGTGTGACCATCTCCACCCCCCAAAACCTTCAGAGCCTCTGAAAGAGCCATTGTCCACAACACACTCCCCACTTAAGCCAGAATACCACACCTGATAAGCAACCACAATATGCTCACCCCTCACTGTCTTTAAGTTCACTAAACCAATCCAACAGATAGACGTTTATCCCGGACGAGCCCCCAGTTTGTTATGAGCCAGGGTTTAGAGAATCTCAAAGTGCATCATGCGTTCAGCAGCCCCACAACTTTTAATAGATTGTGGCATGGGGAGCACACGGCCCACTCTACAGGTGTGGTACAGCAGAAATGGAAAAGTATTTTTAAAAGCAAAACAATGTTTATTCTATGAACTCAAGTTAACCTTTTTAAAACATGCAGTGAACATCTCAGCAACCATTAATTCAAATACAACCCCCAATGAATACAACACTAAGTAATCCTTAATAACTTCCCAAACAACATCCAGAAGACAAAAGAAACATCTTTTAACAGAAGCACATCAGGTTTACATTCACTACTGAAAACATTTATAATTCTGAATTCACCAAATGATCAAGAGATAATCTTTTCATGGCAGAGAGATCAGCAGTACACCTGCTCTGTCTGGCTTTAGCTCCAACACTAAAAACAGAACTAAAACACACCCTTCAGCAAACAGCCTAAAACAAAAGAAAAAAGTTGACAGACAGCCCAGCTCCTCCCACACTCTGAAATCACTGCAGTAATATGAGCAGCCAAACATTTCTTAAAGCGACATTCTCATGACAAACAGGCTGGAGAAGAGCCTGAATGGGGCCTCCTGTTCCTGTGTAACAGGCTGGAGAAGGGGCTGAATGGGGCCTCCTGTTCCTGTGTAACAGGCTGGAGAAGGGGCTGAATGGGGCCTCCTGTTCCTGTGTAACAGGCTGGAGAAGGGGCTGAATGGGGCCCCCTCCTGTCCGTGTGTAACAGGCTGGAGAAGGGGCTGAATGGGGCCTCCTCCTGTTCCTGTTTAACAGGCTGGAGAAGGGGCTGAATGGGCCTCCTCCTGTTCCTGTGTAACAGGCTGGAGAAGGGGCGGAATGGGGCCTCCTCCTGTTCCTGTGTAAAAGGCTGGAGAAGGGGCTGAATGGGGTCTCCTCCTGTTCCTGTGTAACAGGCTGGAGAAGGGGCTGAATGGGGCCTCCTCCTGTTCCTGTGTAACAGGCTGTAGAAGGGGCTGAATGGGGCCTCCTGTTCCTGTGTAACAGGCTGGAGAAGGGGCTGAATGGGGCCTCCTCCTGTTCCTGTGTAACAGGCTGGAGAAGGGGCTGAATGGGGCCTCCTCCTGTTCCTGTGTAACAGGCTGGAGAAGGGGCTGAATGGGGCCTCCTCCTGTTCCTGTGTAACAGGCTGGAGAAGGGGCTGAATGGGGCCTCCTCCTGTTCCTGTGTAACAGGCTGGCGAAGGGTCTGAATGGGCCTACACCTTTCCTGTGTGACAGGCTTTGATCTCCTACGGTGGTTTGGGCCTAATAGGAAGTGCTAAATCAATGCAAGTCTTTTCTTCTTTCTCTCTCTCTCTCTCTCTCTCTCTCGGTTCCTCTCTGCCTGGAAGGGGGCCAGCAACGAACAGGGGCTGAGGCCTTGTTTTCCCTCCCGCTTGTCTGTCTGACAGATTAAAGCCGCAAAGGCCCCACCAGGCCCCCGGCTCCCGCAGTACCCAAATTAATGGGGGCGCTTTGAGACCTGCTGGGCATAGGGTGGGGGAGCGTGCGGGCCGGGGAGAATGGCGGGGATGAGTCGCAATGGAATTCTCGAGAATTCCAAATCTCGGAGAAGAAAACCCCCTTCACTGTCACCTTCGATAACATGTCAATCCCTGTGTATCTGTGTCCGTCTGGTTACTGCGTCTGGATACAGCGGGGTGGGGGGGGGGGGGAAACGGTGGTAGAGTGTCACAGGACTTGACCGCCCAGAGGCCCAGGCTCATGCATACCCCGGCTGGTGGAGTTTAAATTCAACTGATAAAATCTGGAACGAGATAGGCGATCTTACGACGACTGTCATAAGAAAGCCCATCTGACGCCGCGGTAGGAAAGGAAATCTGCTGCCCTCACCCCCGTTCTGGCCCACACGCCCCCACAACGATGTGGTCGACTCGTAACTGCTCCTCTCCGAAATGGCCGAGAGAGAGACTCAGTTCGAGAGCAATCAGGGATGGGCTGGCTTTGCGAGCAACTCCCGCATCACAGCTCCAGGGCCCCAGGTTCGATTCCCGGCTGGGTCACTGTCTGTGCTGAGTCTGCACGTCCTCCCCGTGTGTGCGTGGGTTTCCTCCGGGCGCTCCGGTTTCCTCCACAGTCCAAAGATGTGCAGGTTGGGCGGATTGGCCATGATAAATTGCCCATAGTGTCCAAAATTGCCCTTAGTGTTGGGTGGGGTGACTGGGTTACGGGGATAGGGTGGAGGTGTTGACCTCAGGTAGGGTGCTCTTTCCAGGAGTCGGTGCAGGCTCGATGGGCCGAATGGCCTCCTCCTGCGCTGTAAATTCTATGATCTATGATCAAATGAAAGAATAACAAAGAACAGCTTTGTTCTTCCCCCTGCTTGTCTCTCAAAACACTTCACGGTCTGCAACCCGTCTAATGGATCTTCCCTGAACATTTCCTGCCTCAAAGGGAAACAGTAGCAACTCCTGCAGTCTCTCCGCACGTACTGACATCCCTCATCCCCTGAACCATTCTGGTCAATCTCCGTCACAGCCTCGTCGACACCAAGAGAACATTTAGTTAAGGTACTGCCTGCAGTCGCTCAATGGATGTCTTTTATATTTATGTACCACAAGGAGCAAATGGTGGAAGAGAGACTTTCGGGGCATGATTTACAGCAACGCGTATTGGCACGGCATAACGTCAGCAGCGTGACAGTTTACATAGCAAATTTGCATGGGACTTGCTGAATATTAAAATAAACAAAAGCATGACCAAAAATTATGACCAAGGGGTTAAGGGCGGAGGAAACGTGTGCACCATTCACCAGTTTGAATCGTAAATAAACGGATCCATTTTTAGAACAGGGTGCTTCATCAGCTTTGTGACACTGCATCATCCAGAACTGCTCCCAAAACCATGTCCTCAGATTGTGGCAGCTGTTTCAGGTATCGCCGGTGTGAGAGGGAGGTGGCATACATTTCATGTCGTGACATCGGAGAATCCAGAGAAAATACCAAATGAGCCACAGTTACATCCCAAAACAGGACAAGGGTACTGAGCAAGCACATACTGTCAGAACTTCATTATTGAGGGAGTGCTGCACTGTCAGAGGGTCAGTACTGAGGGAGTGCTGCACTGTCAGAGGGTCAGTACTGAGGGAGTGCCGCTCTGTCAGAGGGTCAGTACTGAGGAAGTCCCGCACTGTCAGAGGGTCAGTACTGAGGGAGTGCTGCACTGTCAGAGGGTCAGTACTGAGGGAGTGCTGCACTGTCAGAGGGTCAGTACTGAGGGAGCGCTGCACTGTCAGAGGGTCAGTACTGAGGGAGTGCTGCACTGTCAGAGGGTCAGTACTGAGGGAGTGCTGCACTGTCAGAGGGCCAGTACTGAGGGAGTGCTGCACTGTCAGAGGGCCAGTACTGAGGGAGTGCTGCACTGTCAGAGGGTCAGTACTGAGGGAGTGCTGCACTGTCAGAGGGCCAGTACTGAGGGAGTGCTGCACTGTCAGAGGGCCAGTACTGAGGGAGTGCGGCACTGTCAGAGGGTCAGTACTGAGGGAGTGCGGCACTGTCAGAGGGCCAGTAGAGGGAGTGCTGCACTGTCAGAGGGTCAGTACTGAGGGAGTGCTGCAGTCAGAGGGTCAGTACTGAGGGAGTGCTGCACTGTCAGAACTTCATTATTGAGGGAGTGCTGCACTGTCAGAGGGTCAGTACTGAGGGAGTGCTGCACTGTCAGAGGGTCAGTACTGAGGGAGTGCTGCACTGTCAGAGGGTCAGTACTGAGGGAGTGCTGCACTGTCCGAGGGTCAGTACTGAGGGAGTGCTGCACTGTCAGAGGGTCAGTACTGAGGGAGTGCTGCACTGTCAGAGGGTCAGTACTGAGGGAGTGCTGCACTGTCAGAGGGCCAGTACTGAGGGAGTGCCGCACCGTCAGAGGGTCAGTACTGAGGGAGTGCTGCACTGTCAGAGGGTCAGTACTGAGGGAGTGCTGCACTGTCAGAGGGTCAGTACTGAGGGAGTGCTGCACTGTCCGAGGTCAGTACTGAGGGAGTGCTGCACTGTCAGAGGGTCAGTACTGAGGGAGTGCTGCACTGTCAGAGGGTCAGTACTGAGGGAGTGCTGCACTGTCAGAGGGCCAGTACTGAGGGAGTGCTGCACTGTCAGAGGGCCAGTACTGAGGGAGTGCGGCACTGCCAGAGGGCCAGTAGAGGGAGTGCTGCACTGTCAGAGGGTCAGTACTGAGGGAGTGCTGCAGTCAGAGGGTCAGTACTGAGGGAGTGCTGCACTGTCAGAGGGTCAGTACTGAGGAAGTCCCGCACTGTCAGAGGGTCAGTACTGAGGGAGTGCTGCACTGTCAGAGGGTCAGTACTGAGGGAGTGCTGCACTGTCAGAGGGTCAGTACTGAGGGAGCGCTGCACTGTCAGAGGGTCAGTACTGAGGGAGTGCTGCACTGTCAGAGGGTCAGTACTGAGGGAGTGCTGCACTGTCAGAGGGCCAGTACTGAGGGAGTGCTGCACTGTCAGAGGGCCAGTACTGAGGGAGTGCTGCACTGTCAGAGGGTCAGTACTGAGGAGTGCTGCACTGTCAGAGGGCCAGTACTGAGGGAGTGCTGCACTGTCAGAGGGCCAGTACTGAGGGAGTGCGGCACTGTCAGAGGGTCAGTACTGAGGGAGTGCGGCACTGTCAGAGGGCCAGTAGAGGGAGTGCTGCACTGTCAGAGGGTCAGTACTGAGGGAGTGCTGCAGTCAGAGGGTCAGTACTGAGGGAGTGCTGCACTGTCAGAACTTCATTATTGAGGGAGTGCTGCACTGTCAGAGGGTCAGTACTGAGGGAGTGCTGCACTGTCAGAGGGTCAGTACTGAGGGAGTGCTGCACTGTCAGAGGGTCAGTACTGAGGGAGTGCTGCACTGTCCGAGGGTCAGTACTGAGGGAGTGCTGCACTGTCAGAGGGTCAGTACTGAGGGAGTGCTGCACTGTCAGAGGGTCAGTACTGAGGGAGTGCTGCACTGTCAGAGGGCCAGTACTGAGGGAGTGCCGCACCGTCAGAGGGTCAGTACTGAGGGAGTGCTGCACTGTCAGAGGGTCAGTACTGAGGGAGTGCTGCACTGTCAGAGGGTCAGTACTGAGGGAGTGCTGCACTGTCCGAGGGTCAGTACTGAGGGAGTGCTGCACTGTCAGAGGGTCAGTACTGAGGGAGTGCTGCACTGTCAGAGGGTCAGTACTGAGGGAGTGCTGCACTGTCAGAGGGCCAGTACTGAGGGAGTGCTGCACTGTCAGAGGGCCAGTACTGAGGGAGTGCGGCACTGCCAGAGGGCCAGTAGAGGGAGTGCTGCACTGTCAGAGGGTCAGTACTGAGGGAGTGCTGCAGTCAGAGGGTCAGTACTGCGGGAGTGCTGCACTGTCAGAACTTCATTATTGAGGGAGTGCTGCACTGTCAGAGGGTCAGTACTGAGGGAGTGCTGCACTGTCAGAGGGTCAGTACTGAGGGAGTGCTGCACTGTCAGAGGGTCAGTACTGAGGGAGTGCTGCACTGTCCGAGGGTCAGTACTGAGGGAGTGCTG
Source organism: Scyliorhinus canicula (assembly GCF_902713615.1). Classification (NCBI taxonomy): domain Eukaryota; kingdom Metazoa; phylum Chordata; class Chondrichthyes; order Carcharhiniformes; family Scyliorhinidae; genus Scyliorhinus; species Scyliorhinus canicula. The sequence continues at coordinate 219,827,789 of NC_052151.1, forward strand.
CACTGTCAGAGGGTCAGTACTGAGGGAGTGCTGCACTGTCAGAGGGTCAGTACTGAGGGAGTGCTGCACTGTCAGAGGGCCAGTACTGAGGGAGTGCTGCACTGTCAGAGGGCCAGTACTGAGGGAGTGCGGCACTGTCAGAGGGCCAGTAGAGGGAGTGCTGCACTGTCAGAGGGTCAGTACTGAGGGAGTGCTGCACTGTCAGAACTTCAGTATTGAGGGAGTGCTGCACTGTCAGAGGGTCAGTACTGAGGGAGCGCTGCACTGTCAGAGGGTCAGTACTGAGGGAGTGCTGCACTGTCAGAGGGTCAGTACTGAGGGAGCGCTGCAATGTCAGAGGGCCAGTACTGAGGGAGTGCTGCACTGTCAGAGGGTCAGTACTGAGGGAGTGCTGCACTGTCAGAGGGTCAGTACTGAGGGAGTGCTGCATTGTCAGAAGGTCAGTACTGAGGGAGTGCTGCAGTCAGAGGTTCAGTACTGAGGGAGTGCTGCACTGTCAGAGGGTCAGTACTGAGGGAGAGCTGCATTGTCAGAGGGTCAGTACTGAGGGAGTGCTGCACTGTCAGAGGGTCAGTACTGAGGGAGTGCTGCACTGTCAGAGGGTCAGTGCTGAGGGAGTGCTGCACTGTCAGAATGTCAGTACTGAGGGAGTGCTGCACTGTCAGAAGGTCAGTACTGAGGGAGTGCTGCACTGTCTGAACTTCAGTATTGAGGGAGTGCTGCACTGTCAGAGGCTCAGTGCTGAGGGAGTGCTGCACTGTCAGAATGTCAGTACTGAGGGAGTGCCGCACTGTCAGAGGGTGAGTACTGAGGGAGTGCTGCATTGTCAGAGGGTGAGTACTGAGGGAGTGCCGCACTGTCAGAGGGTGAGTACTGAGGGAGTGCTGCATTGTCAGAGGGTGAGTACTGAGGGAGTGCTGCACTGTCAGAAGGTCAGTACTGAGGGAGTGCTGCACTGTCAGAGGGTCAGTACTGAGGGAGTGCTGCTCTGTCAGAGGGTCAGTACTGAGGGAGTGCCGCACTGTCAGAGGGTCAGTACTGAGGGAGTGCTGTACTGTCAGAGGGTCAGTACTGAGGGAGTGCTGCACTGTCAGAGGGTCAGTACTGAGGGAGTGCTGCACTGTCAGAGGGTCAGTACTGAGGGAGTGCTGCACTGTCAGTGGGCCAGTACTGAGGGAGTGCTGCACTGTCAGTGGGCCAGTACTGAGGGAGTGCTGCACTGTCAGAGGGCCAGTACTGAGGGAGTGCCGCACTGTCAGAGGGTCAGTACTGAGGGAGTGCTGCACTGTCAGAGGGTCAGTACTGAGGGAGTGCTGCACTGTCAGAGGGTCAGTACTGAGGGAGTGCTGCACTGTCAGAGGGTCAGTACTGAGGGAGTGCTGCACTGTCAGAGGGTCAGTACTGAGGGAGTGCTGCACTGTCAGAGGGTCAGTACTGAGGGAGTGCTGCACTGTCAGAGGGTCAGTACTGAGGGAGTGCTGCACTGTCAGAGGGTCAGTACTGAGGGAGTGCTGCACTGTCAGAGGGTCAGTACTGAGGGAGTGCTGCACTGTCAGAGGGTCAGTACTGAGGGAGTGCTGCACTGTCAGAGGGTCAGTACTGAGGGAGTGCTGCACTGTCAGAGGGTCAGTACTGAGGGAGTGCTGCACTGTCAGAGGGTCAGTACTGAGGGAGTGCTGCACTGTCAGAGGGTCAGTACTGAGGGAGTGCTGTACTGTCAGAGGGTCAGTACTGAGGGAGTGCTGCACTGTCAGAGGGTCAGTACTGAGGGAGTGCTGCACTGACAGAGGGTCAGTACTGAGGGAGTGCTGCACTGTCAGAGGGTCAGTACTGAGGGAGTGCTGCACTGTCAGAGGGTCAGTACTGAGGGAGTGCTGCACTGACAGAGGGTCAGTACTGAGGGAGTGCTGCACTGACAGAGGGTCAGTACTGAGGGAGTGCTGCACTGTCAGAGGGTCAGTACTGAGGGAGTGCTGCACTGTCAGAGGATCAGTACTGAGGGAGTGCTGCACTGCGAGAGGGTCAGTACTGAGGGAGTGCCGCACTGTCAGAGTGTCAGTACTGAGGGAGTGCTGCACTGTCAGAGGATCAGTACTGAGGGAGTGCTGCACTGCGAGAGGGTCAGTACTGAGGGAGTGCCGCACTGTCAGAGTGTCAGTACTGAGGGAGTGCTGCACTGTCAGAGGGTCAGTACTGAGGGAGCGCTGCACTGTCAGAGGGTCAGTACTGAGGGAGCGCTGCATTGTCAGAGGGTCAGTACTGAGGGAGTGCTGCACTGTCAGAGGGTCAGTACTGAGGGAATGCTGCACTGTCAGAGGGTCAGTACTGAGGGAGTGCTGCACTGTCCGAGGGTCAGTACTGAGGGAGTGCTGCACTGTCAGAGGGTCAGTACTGAGGGAGTGCTGCACTGTCAGAGGGTCAGTACTGAGGGAGTGCTGCACTGTCAGAGGGTCAGTACTGAGGGAGTGCTGCACTTGTCCGAGGGTCAGTACTGAGGGAGTGCTGCACTGTCAGAGGGTCAGTACTGAGGGAGTGCTGCACTGTCAGAGGGTCAATACTGAGGGAGTGCCGCACTGTCAGAGGGTCAGTACTGAGGGAGTGCCGCACTGTCAGAGGGTCAGTACTGAGGGAGTGCTGCACTGTCAGAGGGCCAGTACTGAGGGAGTGCGGCACTGTCAGAGGGCCAGTAGAGGGAGTGCTGCACTGTCAGAGGGTCAGTACTGAGGGAGTGCTGCAGTCAGAGGGTCAGTACTGAGGGAGTGCTGCACTGTCAGAGGGTCAGTACTGAGGGAGTGCTGCAGTCAGAGGGTCAGTACTGAGGGAGTGCTGCACTGTCAGAGGGTCAGTACTGAGGGAGTGCTGCACTGTCAGAGGGTCAGTACTGAGGGAGTGCTGCACTGTCAAAAGGTCAGTACTGAGGGAGTGCTGCACTGTCAGAGGGTCAGTACTGAGGGAGTGCTGCACTGTCAGAGGGTCAGTACTGAGGGAGTGCTGCATTGTCAGAAGGTCAGTACTGAGGGAGTGCTGCAGTCAGAGGTTCAGTACTGAGGGAGTGCTGCACTGTCAGAGGGTCAGTACTGAGGGAGTGCTAAACTGTCAGGTCAGTACTGAGGGAGAGCTGCATTGTCAGAGGTTCAGTACTGAGGGAGTGCTGCACTGTCTGAACTTCAGTATTGAGGGAGTGCTGCACTGTCAGAGGCTCAGTGCTGAGGGAGTGCTGCACTGTCAGAGGGTCAGTACTGAGGGAGTGCTGCACTGTCAGAAGGTCAGTACTGAGGGAGTGCTGCACTGTCAGAGGGTCAGCACTGAGGGACTGCTGCACTGTCAAAGGGTCAGTACTAAGGGAGTACTGCACTGTCTGGGGGTCAGTACTGAGGGACTGCTGCACTGTCAGGTCAGTACTGAGGGAATGCTGCAGTCAGAGGGTCAGTACTGAGGGAGTGCCGCACTGTCAGAGGGTGAGTACTGAGGGAGTGCTGCATTGTCAGAGGGTGAGTACTGAGGGAGTGCTGCACTGTCAGAAGGTCAGTACTGAGGGAGTGCTGCTCTGTCAGAGGGTCAGTACTGAGGGAGTGCCGCACTGTCAGAGGGTCAGTACTGAGGGAGTGCTGTACTGTCAGAGGGTCAGTACTGAGGGAGTGCTGCACTGTCAGAGGGTCAGTACTGAGGGAGTGCTGCACTGTCAGAGGGTCAGTACTGAGGGAGTGCTGCACTGTCAGTGGGCCAGTACTGAGGGAGTGCTGCACTGTCAGAGGGCCAGTACTGAGGGAGTGCCGCACTGTCAGAGGGTCAGTACTGAGGGAGTGCTGCACTGTCAGAGGGTCAGTACTGAGGGAGTGCTGCACTGTTAGAGGGTCAGTACTGAGGGAGTGCTGCACTGTCAGAGGGTCAGTACTGAGGGAGTGCTGCACTGTCAGAGGGTCAGTACTGAGGGAGTGCTGCACTGTCAGAGGGTCAGTACTGAGGGAGTGCTGCACTGTCAGAGGGTCAGTACTGAGGGAGTGCTGCACTGTCAGAGGGTCAGTACTGAGGGAGTGCTGCACTGTCAGAGGGTCAGTACTGAGGGAGTGCTGCACTGTCAGAGGGTCAGTACTGAGGGAGTGCTGTACTGTCAGAGGGTCAGTACTGAGGGAGTGCTGCACTGTCAGAGGGTCAGTACTGAGGGAGTGCTGCACTGACAGAGGGTCAGTACTGAGGGAGTGCTGCACTGTCAGAGGGTCAGTACTGAGGGAGTGCTGCACTGTCAGAGGGTCAGTACTGAGGGAGTGCTGCACTGACAGAGGGTCAGTACTGAGGGAGTGCTGCACTGACAGAGGGTCAGTACTGAGGGAGTGCTGCACTGTCAGAGGGTCAGTACTGAGGGAGTGCTGCACTGTCAGAGGATCAGTACTGAGGGAGTGCTGCACTGCGAGAGGGTCAGTACTGAGGGAGTGCTGCACTGTCAGAGTGTCAGTACTGAGGGAGTGCTGCACTGTCAGAGGGTCAGTACTGAGGGAGCGCTGCACTGTCAGAGGGTCAGTACTGAGGGAGCGCTGCATTGTCAGAGGGTCAGTACTGAGGGAGTGCTGCACTGTCAGAGGGTCAGTACTGAGGGAGTGCTGCACTGTCAGAGGGTCAGTACTGAGGGAGTGCAGTATCCATATCACTGAGTCAGTTCCTGATGTTGCTGCTTCTTGTTGTCCTTGTGTTGGGAAGGGGACAGCAAGATAGTGCGGCTGGTGAATTTGTGCATGTGAATCAATGTTGGAAATAGCGAGTGGCTGCGTGGAGACAGTTCACTTGCTATCTCTGCAAGGCTCCCTCCATGGAGTGCACATTTCAGTAAGAGGCAGGCTCCAAGGAGCCGGGGAAATCTGTGGCCATGTGGTTCTTGATGGACAGGGGGCAGCATTGTGAGGTCACGGGGGGGAGGTGACCAGTGATTGACAGCCCCCGGTCTGGTATTGTTTGTGTTGCTTATTTCGGATGGCTGGCAAAGCGTTACACAAAAACCACAGTCTAGCGTTTGCAAAGCAATTATTTCATTTACACTATTAAACTGGGTTTCGACACTTAGTCCTTTAGAATACAGAATGGATCAATAACATCTAACTACATTCATCTACTGCTGATCTCACTGCTGGTGTAAACTATAATCTAACCTTCTCACACTAGCTGCTCTTACGACCTTCACTAGTTGTCTCCCGCTTACACACCGCCCCGAAGGTCTAGCATCACTGCCTTATATAGTAGTATCTGCAGCTCCCTCTAGTGGCTATTCCCGGACCCTGCTTATTAGGAGCATGAAGGCAAATTACTGTGGATGCTGGGAAAAGGAAGCAAAGGACTAATTTCCTTACCATTACGCCCCCAGCTCAATGAATTTAGGGCTCAGCACCTTTGTGCTGATTCTTTGTGCAGGAGTCCTCCCAGTTCACTAGATCCTGTTACCTGCCCCCAACATTCTCCGTCCACCTGGACTCCTCCCTCTGGCCACTTACTGCTCTTCATCTTTTCTTTATGAACTGTCGGTGTCACATTGACCGTCTCAATTTAAGAATAATCTTTAATAATCTTTAATAGTGTCACAAGTAGGCTCACGTTAACACTGTAATGATGTCCCTGTGAAAACTTCTCTGCTCCTCCCACCAACTCTACTCTGCCGCCTTCTGAACTGGCTGCTCTTCGCTCTCTTCAGGCCCAATCCCCACTTTGTCGTCAACCCCAACGACAAGGGTAGGGCTGTTGGTATCTATCGTACTGACCTCTACCTCATAGAGGCTGAACGGCAACTCTTAGACACTTCCTGCGACTCACCCTGGACCATGACCCCATCATCGAGTAGCAAGCCATGTTTCCAGGTCTGTCACTGACTTCACCTCCTCTGGGGACCTTACCTCCACATCTAACAACCCAGGACATCCCGCGTCTACCCCATCCCCAAAATCCACACACAGGACTGTCCCGGCCGGCCCATCGTGTCAACCTGTTCCTGCCTCACCAAAACTCATTTCATCCTATGCCGACTGCATTCCCTCCTCTTGTCCAGTCCACCTATCTTCCCGATTCCTCTGATCCCCGACATCATATCAACAACCTCCAGTTCCCTGGCACTAAGCGCCTCCTCTTTACCATGGATGTCCAATCCCACTCTCCATTCCCCACCAGGGTGTCCAATCCCTCTATACCTCCATTCCCCACTTAGATGTCCAATCTCTCTATACCCCGATTCCATACCAGGATGTCCAATCCCTCTATACCTCCATTCCCCACCGTGGTGTCCAATCCCTCTATACCTCCATTCCCCACCAGGATGTCCAATCCCTCTCTCACTCCATTCCCCGCCAGGGTGTCCAATCCCTCTCTCACTCCATTCCCCACCAGGGTGTCCAATCCCTCTATACCTCCATTCCCCACCAGGATGTCCAATCCCTCCCTCCCTCCATTTCCCACCAGGATGCCCAATCCCTCTATTCCTCCATTCCCCACAGGATGTCCAATCCCTCCCTCCTCCATTCCCCACCAGGATGCCCAATCCCGCTATACCACCATCCCCTCCAGGATGTCCAATCCACTCTCTCCCCTCCATTTCCACAACCAAGGATGCCCAATCCCTCTATTCCTTCTCATTCCCCTCCAGGATGTCCCAATCCTCTATTACTCCATTCCCCTCCAGGATGTCCAATCCCTCTATACCTCCATTCCCCACCAGCATGCCCCCCTCTATCCTCCTTCTCCATTCCCACCAGGATGTCCAATCCCTCCCTCCATTTCCCACCATGCCCAATCCCTCTATACCTCCATTC
>NC_052151.1:219835073-219888346 GCF_902713615.1 Scyliorhinus canicula
ACAGTGCAGCACTCCCTCAGTACTGACCATCTGACAGTGCAGCTCTCCCTCAGTACTGACCCTCTGACAGTGCAGCAGTCCCTCAGTACTGAACCTCTGACAGTTCAGCACTGCCTCAATACTGACCCTCTAACAATGCGGCACTCCCTCAGTACGGACCTTCTGACAGTGCAGCACTCCCTCAGTGCTGACCCTCTGACAGTGCAGCACTCCCTCAGTACTGACCCTCTGACAGTGCAGCACTCCCTCAGTGCTGACCCTCTGACAGTGCAGCACTCCCTCAGTACTGACCCTCTGACAGTGCAGCACTGCCTCAGTACTGACACTCTGACAGTGCAGCACTCCCTCAGTACTGACCCTCTGACAGTGCAGCACTCCCTCAGTGCTGACCCTCTGACAGTGCAGCACTCCCTCAGTACTGACCCTCTGACAGTGCAGCACACCCTCAGTACTGACCCCCTGACAGTGCAGCACTCCCTCAGTACTGACCCTCTGACAGTGCGGCACACCCTCAGTACTGACCCCCTGACAGTGCAGCACTCCCTCAGTACTGACCCTCTGACAGTGCAACACTGCCTCAGTACTGACCCTCTGACAGGGCAGCACTCCCTCAGTACTGACCCTCTGACAGTGAAGCCCTCCCTCAGTACTGACCCTCTGACAGTGCAGCGCTCCCTCGGTACTGACCCTCTGACAGTGCAGCACTCCCTCAGTACTGACCCTCTGACAGTGCAGCCCTCCCTCAGTACTGACCCCCTGACAGTGCAGCACTCCCTCAGTACTGACCCCCCTGACAGTGCAGCACTCCCTCAGTACTGACCCTCTGACAGTGCAGCACTCCCTCAGTACTGACCCTCTGACAGTGCAGCACTCCCTCAGTACTCGCCCTCTGACAGTGCAGCACTCCCTCAGCACTGACCCTCTGACAGTGCGGCGTTCCCTCAGTCCTGACCCTCTGACAGTGCAGCACTCCATCAGAAATTCTTAAATATTCTATTTTATTTGTTTCTGTTTCTAGGTGAAGGCTGTGGTTGAAAAGAAGATCGGAAGACCACTGTGCGTTTTTCATGGAATATCATATTGCTCACAACTAGTGTCTGGAACAAATTACTTTGTGAAGGTATGATGACAGATATAACATGTATCAAGGCAGGTATGATGACAGATATAACACGTATCAAGACAGGTATGATGACAGCTATAACATGTATGATGTCAGGTATGATGACAGATATAACACGTATGAAGACAGGTATGATGACAGATATAACACGTTTGAAGACAGGTATGATGACAGCTATAACATGTATGATGACGTATGATGGCGTATATAACACGTATGAAGACAGGTATGATGACAGATATAACATGTATGATGACAGGTATGATGACAGATATAACATGTATGATGACAGGTATGATGACAGATTTAACACGTATGAAGACAGGTATGGTGTCAGGTATAACATTTATGATGACAGGTATGATGACAGATTCAACACATAAGATGACTGGTGTGATGACAGATATAACACGTATGATGACAGGTATGATGACAGATATAACATGTATCAAGGCAGGTATGATGACAGATATAACACGTATCAAGACAGGTATGATGACAGCTATAACATGTATGATGTCAGGTATGATGACAGATATAACACGTATGAAGACAGGTATGATGACAGATATAACACGTTTGAAGACAGGTATGATGACAGCTATAACATGTATGATGACGTATGATGACGTATATAACACGTATGAAGGCAGGTATGATGACAGATATAACATGTATGATGACAGGTATGATGACAGATTTAACACGTATGAAGACAGGTATGGTGTCAGATATAACATTTATGATGACAGGTATGATGACAGATTCAACACATAAGATGACTGGTGTGATGACAGATATTACACGTATGATGACAGGTATGATGACTGATATAACATTTATGATGACAGGTATGATGACAGATTTAACACGTATGGTGACAGGTATGATGTCAGATATAAAACGTATGATGACAGGTATTATGACAGATATAACATGTATGATGACAGGTATGATGACACATATAACATGTATGATGACAGGTATGATGACAGATATAACATGTATGATGACAGGTATGATGACAGATACAACATGTATGTGACAGGTATGGTGACAGATATAACATGAATGATGCAGATTTGATGACAGATATAACATGTATGATGACAGGTATGATGACAGATATAACATGTATGATGACAGGTATGATGGCAGATATAACACGTATGATGACAGGTATGATGACTTATATAACACGGATGATGACAGGTATGATGACAGATATAACACGTAACAAGACAGGTATGATGACAGATATAACATGTATGATGACAGGTATGATGACAGATATAACACGTATGAAGACAGGTATGATGACAGATATAACACGTATGAAGACAGGATTGATGACAGCTATAACATGTATGATGACAGGTATGATGACAGATATAACACGTATGAAGACAGGTATGTTGACAGATATAACATGTATGATGACAGGTATGATGACAAATATAATACCTATGAAGACAGGTATGATGTCAGATATAACATTTTCGATGACAGGTATAATGACAGATTTAACACATAAGATAACTGGTATGATGACAGAAATAACACGTACGATGACAGGTATGATGACAGATATAACATGTATGATGATAGGTATGATGACAGATATAACATGTATGATGACAGATATAACATGTATGATGACAGGTATGATGACAGATATAACATGTATGATGAAAGTTATGATGGCAGATATAACACGTATGATGACAGCTATGATGACAGATATAACACGGATGATGACAGGTATGATGACAGATATAACATGTATGATGACAGGTATGCTGACAGATATAACATGTATGATGACAGGTATGATGACAGATATAACACGTATGATGACAGGTATGATGACAGATATAACACGTATGATGACAGGTATGATGACAGATATAACACATATGATGACAGGTATGATGACTGATATAACATGTATGATGACAGGTATGATGACAGATATAACATGTATGATGACAGGTATGATGACAGATATAACATGTATGATGATAGGTATGATGACAGATATAACACGTATGATGACAGGTATGATGACAGATACAACATGTATGTCACAGGTATGGTGACAGATATAACATGTATGATTCAGATATGATCACAGATATAACAGGTATGATGACAGGTATGATGACAGATATCACATGTATGATGACAAATATAACATGTATGATGACAGGTATGATGACAGATATAACATGTATGATGAAAGTTATGATTGCAGATATAACACGTATGGTGACAGGTATGATGACAGATATAACACGGATGATGACAGGTATGATGACAGATATAACACGTATCAAGACAGGTATGATGACAGCTATAACATGTATGATGACAGGTATGATGATAGATATAACACGTATGAAGACAGGTATGATGACAGATATAACACGTATGAAGACAGGAATGATGACAGCTATATCATGTATGATGACAGGTATGATGACATATATAACACGTATGAAGACAGGTATGATGACAGATATAACATGTATGATGACAGGTATGATGACAGATATAACACGTATGAAGACAGGTATGATGACAGATATAACAGGTATGAAGACAGGAATGATGACAGCTATAACATGTATGATGACAGGTATGATGACAGATATAACACGTATGAAGACAGGTATGATGACATATATAACATGTATGATGACAGGTATGATGACAGATATATAATACTTATGAAGACAGGTATGATGTCAGATATAACATTTATGATGACAGGTATGATGACAGATTTAACACATAAGATAACTGGTATGATGACAGATATAACACGTACGATGACAGATATGATGACAGATATAACATGTATGATGACAGGTATGATGACAGATATAACATGTATGATGACAGATATAATATGTATGATGACAGGTATGATGACAGATATAACATGAATGATGACAGTTATGATGGCAGATATAACACGTATGATGACAGCTATGATGTCAGATATAACACGGATGATGACAGGTATGATGACAGATATAACATGTATGATGACAGGTATGATGACAGATATAACATGTATGATGACAGGTATGATGACAGATATAACATGTATGATTACAGGTATGACGACAGATATAACACGTATGATGACTGGTATGATGACAGAGATAACATATATGATGACAGGTATGATGACAGATATAACATGTATGATGACAGGTATGATGACAGATATAACATGTATGATGACAGGTATGATGACAGATATCACATGTATGATGACAGGAATGATGACAGATATAACACGTATGATGACAGCTATGATGACAGATATCACATGTATGATGACAGGTATGATGACAGATATCACATGTATGATGATAGGTATGATGACAGATATCACATGTATGATGACAGGTATGATGACTGATATCACATGTATGATGACAGGTATGATGACAGATATCACATGCATTTCTATTGTATCAGAAACAAATTGGCCTGTTAGGCTGAAATGCGAAATAACGGACAGAAATATAGGACAATGTGCAATGGCTTGTACAAAGACAGAGGGTTCAATAAAAATCTGAAGTGAGGACAAAGAAAGTTGGAGGGGTTTCTGGAGCGATTTCCAGAGTTGAGTGGGATGTAAAACATCAACCTCAGTCGACAGAGGGGGATTTTGTTTAGTTGCTCATCAAAGAACAGGCGCAGCATTCCCTCAGTACTGACCCTCTGACAGTGCAGCACTCTCTCAGTACTGACACTCTGACAGTGCAGCACTCTCTCAGTACTGACCCTCTGACAGTACAGCACTCCCTCAGTACTGACCCTCTGAGTGCAGCACTCTCTCAGTACTGACCCTCTGACAGTGCAGCACTCCCTCAGTACTGACCCTCTGAGTGCAGCACTCTCTCAGTACTGACCCTCTGACAGTGCAGCACTCCCTCAGTACTGACTCTCTGACAGTACAGCACTCCCTCAGTACTGACACTCTGACAGTGCAGCACTCCCTCAGTACTGACACTCTGACAGTGCGGCAATCCCTCAGTACTGACACTCTGACAGTGCAGCATTCCCTCAGTACTGACTCTCTGACAGTACAGCACTCCCTCAGTACTGACACTCTGACAGTGCAGCACTCCCTCAGTACTGACCCTCTGATAGTGCAGCACTCCCTCAGTACTGACCCTCTGACAGTGCAGCACTCCCTCAGTACTGACCCTCTGACAGTGCAGCACTCCCTCAGTACTGACCCTCCGACAGTGCAGCACTCCCTCAGTACTGACACTCTGACAGTGCGGCACTCCCTCAGTACTGACCCTCTGACAGTGCAGGACTCCCTCAGTACTGACCCTCTGACAGTGCGGCGCTCCCTCAGTACTGACCCTCTGACAGTGCAGCACTCCCTCAGTACTGACCCTCTGACAGTGCGGCACTCCCTCAGTACTGGCACTCTGACAGTGCAGCACTCCCTCAGTACTGACACTGACAGTGCAGCACTCCCTCAACATTGACCCTCTGACAGTGCAGCATTCCCTCTGTACTGACCCTCTGACAGTGCAGCACTCCCTCAACATTGACCCTCTGACAGTGCGGCACTCCCTCAGTACTGACCCTCTGACAGTGCAGCTCTCCCTCAGTACTGACTCTCTGACAGTGCGGCACTCCCTCAGTACTGACCCTCTGACAGTGTAGCCCTCCCTCAGTGCTGACCATCTGACAGTGCAGCACTCCCTCAGTACTGACACTCTGACAGCGCAGCACTCCCTCAGTACTGACCCGCTGACAGTGCAGCACTCCCTCAACATTGACCCTCTGACAGCGCAGCACTCCCTCTGTACTGACCCTCTGACAGTGCAGCACTCCCTCAGTACTGACCATCTGACAGTGCAGCGCTCCCAAAGTACTGATCCTCTGACAGTGCAGCACTCCCTCAGTACTGACCCTCTGACAGTGCATCAGTCCCTCAGCACTGACCCTCTGACAGTGCGGCACTTCCTCAGTACTGACCCTCTAACAGCACAGCCCTCCCTCAGTACTGACCCTCTGACAGTACAGCACTCCCTCAGTACTTACCCTCTGACAGTGCATCAGTCCCTCAGCACTGACCCTCTGACAGTGCGGCACTCCCTCAGTACTGACCCTCTGACAGCACAGCCCTCCCTCAGTACTGCCCCTCTGATAGTGCAGCGCTCCCTCAGTACTGACCCTCTGACAGTGCAGCACTCCCTCAGTACTGACCCTCTGACAGTGCAGCACTCCCTCAGCATTGACCCTCTGACAGTGCAGCACTCCCTCGGATCCTCAGCGCCGTGAGGCAGCAGTGCTAACCATTGTGCTACCACGCCGCCCCTGGATTCCATTTCAGATCTAAAATCTGTCGATCTCAGCCTTGAACATACTCAAGACAATGACCCAGATGACAGAATTAGGGAGGGTTGGAGATGCTGGAAGATGTTGCAGAGGATGGCTGGGTTGGACGGTCTGGGAGGTTACAGAGAGAGGGAGGGTTGTAGTGGCTGGAGGAGGTTACAGAGATAGGGATGGTTGTAGGGGCTGGAGGAGGTTACAGAGATAGGGCGGGTTGTAGGGGCTGGAGGAGGTTACAGAGATATGGAGAGTTGTAGAGGACTGGGGGTGGTTACAGAGATAGGGAGGGTTGTCGGGGTTGGAGGAGGTTACAGAGATAAGGAGGGTTGTAGCAGCTGGAGGAGGTTACAGAGATAGGGAGGGTTGTAGGGGCTGGAGAAGGTTACAGAGACAGGGAGGGTTGGAGGGGTTGGAGGAGGTTACAGAGATAGGGAGGGTTGTAGGGGCTGGTGGAGGTTACAGAGATAGGGAGGGTTGTAGGGACTGGAGGAGGTTACAGAGATAGGGAGGGTTGTAGGGACTGGAGGAGGTTACAGAGATAGGGAGGGTTGTAGGGACTGGAGGAGGTTACAGTGATAGGGAGGGTTGTAGGGGCTGGAGGAGGTTACAGTTAGGGAGGGGTGTAGGTGCTGGAGAAGGTTACAGAGATAGGGAGGGTTGAGGGACTGGAGGTTACAGAGATAGGGAGGGTTGTAGGTGCTGGATGAGGTCACAGAGATAGGGAGGGTTGTAGGGTCTCGGGGTGGTTACAGAGATAGGGAGGGTTGTAGGGGCTGGAGGAGGTTACAGAGATAGGGAGGGTTGTGGGGACTGGAGGAGGTTACAGAGATAGGGAGGGTTGTAGGGGCTGGATGAGGTTATTGAGATAGGGAGGTTTGTATGTGCTGGAGGAGGTTACAGTGATAGGGAGGGTTGTGGGGACTGGTTACAGAGATAGGGAGGGTTGTGGGGACGGGAGGTTTCAGAGATAGGGAGGGTTGAGGGGCTGGAGGGTGTGACAGATATAGGGAGGGTTGTAGGGGTTGGAGGAGATTAGAGATAGTGAGGATTCTGGAAGCTGGTGGATTTACAGAGAGAGGGAGGATTGTAGGAGTTTGAGGACGTTACAAGGATAGGACGAGTTGTTGGTGAAGTACCTGACTATGTATAGCACTGTCGCAGGGTTAGATAAGTGAGATGGACAGTCGCAAGATTAGCACAGAGGGAGACAGAAGTATCGTAAGATTAGTACTGAGGGAACGGCACTGTCGTAAGGTTAACGCTGAGGGAGGGGCACTGTCGTAAGGTTAACACTGAGGGAGTGGCACTGTCGTAAGGTTAACGCTGAGGGAGTGGCACTGTCGTAAGGTTAACGCTGAGGGAGCCGCACTGTCGTAAGGTTAACGCTGAGGGAGCGGCACTGTCGTAAGGTTAACGCTGAGGGAGTGGCACTGTCATAAGGTTAACACTGAGGGAGTGGCACTGTCGTAAGGTTAACGCTGAGGGAGTGGCACTGTCGTAAGGTTAACGCTGAGGGAGTGGCACTATCGTAAGGTTAACGCTGAGGGAGCCGCACTGTCGTAAGGTTAACGCTGAGGGAGGGGCACTGTCGTAAGGTTAACGCTGAGGGAGTGGCACTGTCATAAGGTTAACACTGAGGGAGTGGCACTGTCGTAAGGTTAACGCTGAGGGAGTGGCACTGTCGTAAGGTTAACGCTGAGGGAGTGGCACTGTCGTAAGGTTAACGCTGAGGGAGTGGCACTGTCGTAAGGTTAACGCTGAGGGAGGGGCACTGTCGTAAGGTTAACGCTGAGGGAGTGGCACTGTCGTAAGGTTAACGCTGAGGGAGCCGCACTGTCGTAAGGTTAACGCTGAGGGAGTGGCACTGTCGTAAGGTTAACGCTGAGGGAGCCGCACTGTCGTAAGGTTAACGCTGAGGGAGCCGCACTGTCGTAAGGTTAACGCTGAGGGAGCCGCACTGTCGTAGGGTTAACGCTGAGGGAGTGGCAATGTCGTAAGGTTAACGCTGAGGGAGCCGCACTGTCGTAAGGTTAACGCTGAGGGAGCCGCACTGTCGTAAGGTTAACGCTGAGGGAGTGGCACTGTCATAAGGTTAACACTGAGGGAGTGGCACTGTCGTAAGGTTAACGCTGAGGGAGTGGCACTGTCGTAAGGTTAACGCTGAGGGAGTGACACTGTCGTAAGGTTAACGCTGAGGGAGCCGCACTGTCGTAAGGTTAACGCTGAGGGAGTGGCACTGTCGTAAGGTTAACGCTGAGGGAGTGGCACTGTCGTAAGGTTAACGCTGAGGGAGTGGCACTGTCGTAAGGTTAACGCTGAGTGAGGGGCACTGTCGTAAGGTTAACGCTGAGTGAGTGGCACTGGCGTAAGTTTAACGCTGAGGGAGCCGCACTGTCGTAAGGTTAACGCTGAGGGAGCGGCACTGTCGTAAGGTTAACGCTGAGGGAGGGGCACTGTCGTAAGGTCAACGCTGAGGGAGCGGCACTGTCGTAAGGTTAACGCTGAGGGAGCGGCACTGTCGTAAGGTTAACGCTGAGGGAGCTGCACTGTCGTAAGGTTAACGCTGAGGGAGTGGCACTGTCGTAAGGTTAACGCTGAGGGAGGGGCACTGTCGTAAGGTTAACGCTGAGGGAGCGGCACTGTCGTAAGGTTAACGCTGAGTGAGGGGCACTGTCGTAAGGTTAATGCTGAGGGAGGGGCACTGTCGTAAGGTTAACGCTGAGGGAGGGGCACTGTCGTAAGGTTAACGCTGAGGGAGGGGCACTGTCGTAAGGTTAACGCTGAGGGAGGGGCACTGTCGTAAGGTTAACGCTGAGGGAGTGGCACTGTCGTAAGGTTAACGCTGAGGGAGCGGCACTGTCGTAAGGTTAACACTGAGGGAGGGGCACTGTCGTAAGGTTAACACTGAGGGAGTGGCACTGTCGTAAGGTTAACACTGAGGGAGGGGCACTGTCGTAAGGTTAATGCTGAGGGAGTGGCATTGTCGTAAGGTTAACGCTAAGGGAGCAGCACTGTCGTAAGGTTAACGCTGAGGGAGCGGCACTGTCGTAAGGTTAACACTGAGGGAGCAGCACTGTCGTAAGGTTAATGCTGAGGGAGGGGCACTGTCGTAAGGTTAACACTGAGGGAGGGGCACTGTCGTAAGGTTAACGCTGAGGGAGTGGCACTGTCGTAAGGTTAACACTGAGGGAGGGGCACTGTCGTAAGGTTAACACTGAGGGAGGGACACTGTCGTAAGGTTAACGCTGAGGGAGTGGCACTGTCGTAAGGTTAACACTGAGGGAGCCGCACTGTCGTAAGGTTAACGCTGAGGGAGTGGCACTGTCGTAAGGTTAACACTGAAGGAGGGTCACTGTCGTAAGGTTAACGCTGAGGGAGCCGCACTGTCGTAAGGTTAACGCTGAGGGTGCGGCACTGTCGTAAGGTTAACACTGAGGGAGCCGCACTGTCGTAAGGTTAACGCTGAGGGAGTGGCACTGTCGTAAGGTTAACACTGAGGGAGGGTCACTGTCGTAAGGTTAACGCTGAGGGAGCCGCACTGTCGTAAGGTTAACGCTGAGGGAGTGGCACTGTCGTAAGGTTAACACTGAGGGAGGGGCACTGTCGTAAGGTTAACGCTGAGGGAGGGGCACTGTCGTAAGGTTAACGCTGAGGGAGCGGCACTGTCGTAAGGTTAATGCTGAGGGAGCCGCACTGTCGTAAGGTTAACGCTGAGGGAGCCGCACTGTCGTAAGGTTAATGCTGAGGGAGTGGCACTGTCGTAAGGTTAACGCTGAGGGAGCCGCACTGTCGTAAGGTTAACGCTGAGGGAGCGGCACTGTCGTAAGGTTAATGCTGAGGGAGCCGCACTGTCGTAAGGTTAACGCTGAGGGAGCCGCACTGTCGTAAGGTTAATGCTGAGGGGGGGGCACTGTCGTAAGGTTAACGCTGAGGGAGCCGCACTGTCGTAAGGTTAACGCTGAGGGAGCCGCACTGTCGTAAGGTTAATGCTGAGGGAGGGGCACTGTCGTAAGGTTAACGCTGAGGGAGGGGCACTGTCGTAAGGTTAACGCTGAGGGAGGGGCACTGTCGTAAGGTTAACGCTGAGGTAGCCGCACTGTCGTAAGGTTAACGCTGAGGGAGCCGCACTGTCGTAAGGTTAACGCTGAGGGAGCGGCACTGTCGTAAGGTTAACACTGAGGGAGCAGCACTGTCGTAAGGCTAACGCTGAGGGAGCCGCACTGTCGTAAGGTTAACGCAGAGGGAGCCGCACTGTCGTAAGGTTAACGCTGAGGGAGCCGCACTGTCGTAAGGTTAACGCTGAGGGAGCCGCACTGTCGTAAGGTTAACGCTGAGGGAGCCGCACTGTCGTAAGGCTAACGCTGAGGGAGCCGCACTGTCGTAAGGTTAACGCTGAGGGAGGGGCACTGTCGTAAGGTTAACGCTGAGGGAGGCGCACTGTCGTAAGGCTAACACTGAGGGAGTGGCACTGTCGTAAGGTTAACGCTGAGGGAGCCGCACTGTCGTAAGGTTAATGCTGAGGGAGCGGCACTGTCGTAAGGTTAACGCTGAGGGAGGGGCACTGTCGTAAGGTTAACGCTGAGGTAGCCGCACTGTCGTAAGGTTAACGCTGAGGGAGCGGCACTGTCGTAAGGTTAACGCTGAGGGAGCTGCACTGTCGTAAGGTTAACGCTGAGGGAGGGGCACTGTCGTAAGGTTAACGCTGAGGGAGCCGCACTGTCGTAAGGTTAACGCTGAGGGAGCGGCACTGTCGTAAGGTTAACGCTGAGGGAGCCGCACTGTCGTAAGGTTAATGCTGAGGGAGGGGCACTGTCGTAAGGTTAACGCTGAGGGAGCCGCACTGTCGTAAGGTTAACGCTGAGGGGGGGGCACTGTCGTAAGGTTAACGCTGAGGGAGCCGCACTGTCGTAAGGTTAATGCTGAGGGAGGGGCACTGTCGTAAGGTTAACGCTGAGGGAGCCGCACTGTCGTAAGGTTAACGCTGAGGGAGCGGCACTGTCGTAAGGTTAACACTGAGGGAGCCGCACTGTCGTAAGGTTAACGCTGAGGGAGCCGCACTGTCGTAAGGTTAACGCTGAGGGAGCGGGACTGTCGTAGGGTTAACGCTGAGGGAGCCGCACTGTCGTAAGGTTAACGCTGAGGGAGCCGCACTGTCGTAAGGTTAACGCTGAGGGAGCGGCACTGTCGTAAGGTTAACGCTGAGGGAGCCGCACTGTCGTAAGGTTAACGCTGAGGGAGCCGCACTGTCGTAAGGTTAACGCTGAGGGAGGGGCACTGTCGTAAGGTTAACGCTGAGGGAGCCGCACTGTCGTAAGGTTAACGCTGAGGGAGCCGCACTGTCGTAAGGTTAACGCTGAGGGAGCCGCACTGTCGTAAGGTTAACGCTGAGGGAGCCGCACTGTCGTAAGGTTAACGCTGAGGGAGTGGCATTGTCGTAAGGTTAACGCTGAGGGAGGGGCACTGTCGTAAGGTTAACGCTGAGGGAGCAGCACTGTCGTAAGGTTAACACTGAGTGAGCCGCACTGTCGTAAGGTTAACGCTGAGGGAGGGGCACTGTCGTAAGGTTAACGCTGAGGGAGGGGCACTGTCGTAAGGTTAACGCTGAGGGAGCCGCACTGTCGTAAGGTTAACGCTGAGGGAGGGGCACTGTCGTAAGGTTAACGCTGAGGGAGGGGCACTGTCGTAAGGTTAACGCTGAGGTAGCCGCACTGTCGTAAGGTTAACGCTGAGGGAGCCGCACTGTCGTAAGGTTAACGCTGAGGGAGCGGCACTGTCGTAAGGTTAACACTGAGGGAGCAGCACTGTCGTAAGGCTAACGCTGAGGGAGCCGCACTGTCGTAAGGTTAACGCAGAGGGAGCCGCACTGTCGTAAGGTTAACGCTGAGGGAGCCGCACTGTCGTAAGGCTAACGCTGAGGGAGCCGCACTGTCGTAAGGTTAACGCTGAGGGAGGGGCACTGTCGTAAGGTTAACGCTGAGGGAGGCGCACTGTCGTAAGGCTAACACTGAGGGAGTGGCACTGTCGTAAGGTTAACGCTGAGGGAGCCGCACTGTCGTAAGGTTAATGCTGAGGGAGCGGCACTGTCGTAAGGTTAACGCTGAGGGAGGGGCACTGTCGTAAGGTTAACGCTGAGGGAGCCGCACTGTCGTAAGGTTAACGCTGAGGGAGCGGCACTGTCGTAAGGTTAACGCTGAGGGAGCTGCACTGTCGTAAGGTTAACGCTGAGGGAGGGGCACTGTCGTAAGGTTAACGCTGAGGGAGCCGCACTGTCGTAAGGTTAACGCTGAGGGAGCGGCACTGTCGTAAGGTTAACGCTGAGGGAGCTGCACTGTCGTAAGGTTAATGCTGAGGGAGGGGCACTGTCGTAAGGTTAACGCTGAGGGAGCCGCACTGTCGTAAGGTTAACGCTGAGGGGGGGGCACTGTCGTAAGGTTAACGCTGAGGGAGCCGCACTGTCGTAAGGTTAATGCTGAGGGAGGGGCACTGTCGTAAGGTTAACGCTGAGGGAGCCGCACTGTCGTAAGGTTAACGCTGAGGGAGCGGCACTGTCGTAAGGTTAACACTGAGGGAGCCGCACTGTCGTAAGGTTAACGCTGAGGGAGCCGCACTGTCGTAAGGTTAACGCTGAGGGAGCGGGACTGTCGTAGGGTTAACGCTGAGGGAGCCGCACTGTCGTAAGGTTAACGCTGAGGGAGCCGCACTGTCGTAAGGTTAACGCTGAGGGAGCGGGACTGTCGTAAGGTTAACGCTGAGGGAGCCGCACTGTCGTAAGGTTAACGCTGAGGGAGCCGCACTGTCGTAAGGTTAACGCTGAGGGAGGGGCACTGTCGTAAGGTTAACGCTGAGGGAGCCGCACTGTCGTAAGGTTAACGCTGAGGGAGCCGCACTGTCGTAAGGTTAACGCTGAGGGAGCCGCACTGTCGTAAGGTTAACGCTGAGGGAGCCGCACTGTCGTAAGGTTAACGCTGAGGGAGTGGCATTGTCGTAAGGTTAACGCTGAGGGAGGGGCACTGTCGTAAGGTTAACGCTGAGGGAGCAGCACTGTCGTAAGGTTAACACTGAGTGAGCCGCACTGTCGTAAGGTTAACGCTGAGGGAGGGGCACTGTCGTAAGGTTAACGCTGAGGGAGGGGCACTGTCGTAAGGTTAACGCTGAGGGAGCCGCACTGTCGTAAGGTTAACGCTGAGGGAGGGGCACTGTCGTAAGGTTAACGCTGAGGGAGGGGCACTGTCGTAAGGTTAACGCTGAGGGAGGGGCACTGTCGTAAGGTTAACGCTGAGGGAGGGGCACTGTCGTAAGGTTAACACTGAGGGAGGGGCACTGTCGTAAGGTTAACGCTGAGGGAGGGGCACTGTCGTAAGGTTAACGCTGAGGGAGCGGCACTGTCGTAAGGTTAACGCTGAGGGAGCTGCACTGTCGTAAGGTTAACGCTGAGGGAGCGGCACTGTCGTAAGGTTAACGCTGAGGGAGTGGCACTGTCGTAAGGTTAACGCTGAGGGAGCTGCACTGTCGTAAGGTTAACGCTGAGGGAGCCGCACTGTCGTAAGGTTAACACTGAGGGAGCAGCACTGTCGTAAGGTTAACACTGAGGGAGCCGCACTGTCGTAAGGTTAACACTGAGGGAGGGGCACTGTCGTAAGGTTAACGCTGAGGGAGGGGCACTGTCGTAAGGTTAACGCTGAGGGAGCCGCACTGTCGTAAGGTTAACACTGAGGGAGGGGCACTGTCGTAAGGTTAACGCTGAGGGAGCCGCACTGTCGTAAGGCTGACGCTGAGGGAGGGGCACTGTCGTAAGGTTAACGCTGAGGGAGCCGCACTGTCGTAAGGTTAACACTGAGGGAGGGGCACTGTCGTAAGGTTAACGCTGAGGGAGCCGCACTGTCGTAAGGTTAACACTGAGGGAGGGGCACTGTCGTAAGGTTAACGCTGAGGGAGCCGCACTGTCGTAAGGTTAACGCTGAGGGAGCCGCACTGTCGTAAGGTTAACGCTGAGGAAGCCGCACTGTCGTAAGGTTAATGCTGAGGGAGCGGCACTGTCGTAAGGTTAACGCTGAGGGAGCCGCACTGTCGTAAGGTTAATGCTGAGGGAGCCGCACTGTCGTAAGGTTAACGCTGAGGGAGCCGCACTGTCGTAAGGTTAATGCTGAGGGGGGGGCACTGTCGTAAGGTTAACGCTGAGGGAGCCGCACTGTCGTAAGGTTAACGCTGAGGGAGCCGCACTGTCGTAAGGTTAATGCTGAGGGAGGGGCACTGTCGTAAGGTTAACGCTGAGGGAGGGGCACTGTCGTAAGGTTAACGCTGAGGGAGCCGCACTGTCGTAAGGTTAACGCTGAGGGAGCAGCACTGTCGTAAGGTTAACACTGAGGGAGGGGCACTGTCGTAAGGTTAACGCTGAGGGAGGGGCACTGTCGTAAGGTTAACGCTGAGGGAGGGGCACTGTCGTAAGGTTAACGCTGAGGGAGGGGCACTGTCGTAAGGTTAACGCTGAGGGAGGGGCACTGTCGTAAGGTTAATGCTGAGGGAGGGGCACTGTCGTAAGGTTAATGCTGAGGGAGCGGCACTGTCGTAAGTTTAACGCTGAGGGAGGGGCACTGTCGTAAGGTTAACGCTGAGGTAGCCGCACTGTCGTAAGGTTAACGCTGAGGGAGCGGCACTGTCGTAAGGTTAACGCTGAGGGAGCTGCACTGTCGTAAGGTTAACACTGAGGGAGCGGCACTGTCGTAAGGTTAACGCTGAGGGAGGGGCACTGTCGTAAGGTTAACGCTGAGGGAGCCGCACTGTCGTAAGGTTAACGCTGAGGGAGCGGCACTGTCGTAAGGTTAACGCTGAGGGAAGGGCACTGTCGTAAGGTTAACGCTGAGGGAGCGGCACTGTCGTAAGGTTAACGCTGAGGGAGCTGCACTGTCGTAAGGTTAATGCTGAGGGAGGGGCACTGTCGTAAGGTTAACGCTGAGGGAGCCGCACTGTCGTAAGGTTAACGCTGAGGGGGGGGCACTGTCGTAAGGTTAACGCTGAGGGAGCCGCACTGTCGTAAGGTTAATGCTGAGGGAGGGGCACTGTCGTAAGGTTAACGCTGAGGGAGCCGCACTGTCGTAAGGTTAACACTGAGGGAGCCGCACTGTCGTAAGGTTAACGCTGAGGGAGCCGCACTGTCGTAAGGTTAACGCTGAGGGAGCGGGACTGTCGTAGGGTTAACGCTGAGGGAGCCGCACTGTCGTAAGGTTAACGCTGAGGGAGCCGCACTGTCGTAAGGTTAACGCTGAGGGAGCGGGACTGTCGTAAGGTTAACGCTGAGGGAGCCGCACTGTTGTAAGGTTAACGCTGAGGGAGCCGCACTGTCGTAAGGTTAACGCTGAGGGAGGGGCACTGTCGTAAGGTTAACGCTGAGGGAGCCGCACTGTCGTAAGGTTAACGCTGAGGGAGCCGCACTGTCGTAAGGTTAACGCTGAGGGAGCCGCACTGTCGTAAGGTTAACGCTGAGGGAGCCGCACTGTCGTAAGGTTAACGCTGAGGGAGTGGCATTGTCGTAAGGTTAACGCTGAGGTAGGGGCACTGTCGTAAGGTTAACGCTGAGGGAGCAGCACTGTCGTAAGGTTAACACTGAGTGAGCCGCACTGTCGTAAGGTTAACGCTGAGGGAGGGGCACTGTCGTAAGGTTAACGCTGAGGGAGGGGCACTGTCGTAAGGTTAACGCTGAGGGAGGGGCACTGTCGTAAGGTTAACGCTGAGGGAGGGGCACTGTCGTAAGGTTAACGCTGAGGGAGCCGCACTGTCGTAAGGTTAACACTGAGGGAGCGGCACTGTCGTAAGGTTAACGCTGAGGGAGTGGCACTGTCGTAAGGTTAACACTGAGGGAGGGACACTGTCGTAAGGTTAACGCTGAGGGAGTGGCACTGTCGTAAGGTTAACACTGAGGGAGCCGCACTGTCGTAAGGTTAACGCTGAGGGAGCCGCACTGTCGTAAGGTTAACACTGAGGGAGCCGCACTGTCGTAAGGTCAACGCTGAGGGAGCTGCACTGTCGTAAGGTTAACGCTGAGGGAGCCGCACTGTCGTAAGGTTAACACTGAGGGAGGGGCACTGTCGTAAGGTTAACGCTGAGGGAGGGGCACTGTCGTAAGGTTAACGCTGAGGGAGCCGCACTGTCGTAAGGTTAACACTGAGGGAGGGGCACTGTCGTAAGGTTAACGCTGAGGGAGCCGCACTGTCGTAAGGCTGACGCTGAGGGAGGGGCACTGTCGTAAGGTTAACGCTGAGGGAGCCGCACTGTCGTAAGGTTAACGCTGAGGGAGCCGCACTGTCGTAAGGTTAACACTGAGGGAGGGGCACTGTCGTAAGGTTAACGCTGAGGGAGCCGCACTGTCGTAAGGTTAACGCTGAGGGAGCCGCACTGTCGTAAGGTTAACGCTGAGGAAGCCGCACTGTCGTAAGGTTAACGCTGAGTGAGCCGCACTGTCGTAAGGTTAACGCTGAGGGAGGGGCACTGTCGTAAGGTTAACGCTGAGGGAGGGGCACTGTCGTAAGGTTAACGCTGAGGGAGGGGCACTGTCGAGGTAGCTGGGAATGATATCTAATGCAAACTATTGTTTTCTTCTTTTGGTTTTCAGGTTGTTGTTGGCCATGGTGATGAATACATCCATCTTCGTGTGTTTGAGCCACTGCCCGGTGATGATGCGATGCCGGCATTGAACAATTATGAAACTGGAAAGAAACTATTCGATGAGATTAAATATTTCTAGGGCAGACCAGACCCAGCCCACCGCCTGCATCTCTCTGCTCTGTCAGAATAAGCTTTGCCTTTCAACTCCCATTCCCTCTCCTTCATTCACACAACAGCTCGGATTCAGCCCCTCACTCAGCCCCCCACACCCCCGCCTTAGCCCCTCACACCCCCACCTTCAGCCCCTCACTCAGCCCCTCACACCCCCGCCTTCAGCCCCTCACACCCCCGCCTTCAGCCCCTCACTCACCCCCACCTTCAGCCCCTCCCTCAGCCCCTCACTCAGCCCCTCACTCAGCCCCTCACAGCCCCTCACTTAGCCCCTCACAGCCCCTCACAGCCCCTCACTCACCCTCTCACTCAGCCCCTCACACCCCCACCTTCAGCCCCTCCCTCAGCCCCACCTTCAGCCCCTCACTCAGCCCTTCACTCAGCCCCTCACTAAGCCCCTCACTCAGCCCCTCACTCACCCCCACCTTCAGCCCCTCACAGCCCCTCACTCACCTCCTCAGCCCCTCCCTCAGCCCCTCACTCACCCCCTCACTCAGCCCCTCACTCACCCCCACCTTCAGCCCCTCACTCAGCCCCTCACTCAGCCCCTCACTCACCCCCTCACTCAGCCCCTCACTCACCCCCACCAGCCCCTCACAGCCCCTCACACAGCCCTTCACAGTCCCTCAGCCCCTCACTCAGCCCCTCACTCACCCCTACCTTCAGCCCCTCACTCAGCCCCTCACTCACCCCCACTTTCCGCCCCTCGCTCAGCCCCTCACACCCCAGCCTTCAGCCCCTCACACCCCCGCCTTCAGCCCCACCTTCAGTCCCTCACTCAGCCCCTCACTCAGCCCCTCACTCACCCCCACCTTCAGCCCCTCACTCAGCCCCTCACACCCCAGCCTTCAGCCCCTCACACCCCAGCCTTCAGCCCCTCACACCCCCGCCTTCAGCCCCACCTTCAGTCCCTCACTCAGCCCGTCACAGCCCCCCACACCCCCACCTCCAGCCCCTCACTCAGCCCCTCACTCAGCCCCTCACTCAGCCCCTCACACCCCCACATTCAGCCCCTCACTCAGCCCCTCACAGCCCCGCCTTCAGACCCTCACTCAGCCGCCACCTTTAGACCCTCATCCCCACCCCACCTCTAACCCCTTACACAGGAATAGGTGGCAATTCAGTCTCCTCGAGTGCCAACACCGTCCAGGTCAAGGCTGCCCACCCAGCAGTTTAAACATTCACTCCCTCCCCCACCGACAGACAGTAGCAGCTGGGTGTATCATCTATGAGGTTCACTGCAGCAACTACCAAACATCTCCCCTCAGCACCTTCTAACCTGTGACCTCCACCATTCAGGACAAGGGCAGCAGATACCTGGGAATCCCACCGCCTGGAGGTTCCCCTCCAAGTCACTCACCACCCTGACTGGGAAATATATCCCCACTCCTTCAGTGTGGCTGGTCAAAGTTCTGCAATTCCCTAACAGCGCTGTGGGTGTACCTACCACAAGGACTGCAGCGGGCTCAAGGAGGCAGCTCACCACCACCTTCTCAAGGGGCAATTAGGGATGGGCAACAAATGCTGGGCCTGGCCAGCAAGGCCCACATCCTATCAATGATTAGAAATATAATTCAGGGCTTCATTGATAGGGCTGTAGAGTCCGAGAACAAGCAGGGACTCTGAACTTCCACAAGACCCAGTTAAATGGCAGCTGGAGTATAGTGTACAGTTCTGGGAGCCACACTATAGGAAGGATGTGAAGACATTGGAGCGAGTTTAGAAGGAGGTTCACAAGAACCGGTTCCGGGGGTGAGAAATGTCAGTTATGAGGTTAGATTGGAGAGGTCGGGGGCCTGTTCCCCTTGGGAGAGAAAAGGCCAAGAGGAGATTTGATAGAGATGTTCAAAATCTAGAGGAGGCTGAAAATGGTCGATAGGCCTCACTCAGCCCAGCGTAGGATTGAAGAGAGGTCGGGGCAGGTGGAAACCGTTGGCCAGGTCTCCTGAGAAGTTCTACACTCAACCGCCACATGGCAGGACCTTCCAAACCTACGACCTCTACCATCTAGAAGGACATGTGCAGCAGGGAAATGGGAACCCCACCGCCTGAAGGTTCCCCTTCATCCCCCATATATATCTCCAAGTCACCGGCCATCCTGCCTTGGAAATATATCGCCGTTCCTTCACTCTCACTGAGTCAAAATCTTCTAACTCCCTCCAAAACAGCCCAGGGGCGTATCTACACCACCTTCTCAAGGTCAGCTCGGAATGGGCAATAAGTGTTGGCCTGATTAGTGATGCAAATGGTCCATCAGAACAAATGTTTTAAAGCCAAAATCCTTTAATCTCCAGCAAGGTGCTCATGGAATCTGGCTGTGCGTGAAGATGTGTCGGTCTCCAAAACAACACAACTCTCTGAAAGCATTTTGGAGTTCTGAACAGAACATCTGCTGCTGCCAACCCCCTTGAAAAACTGTGTACCCGCGACTAAACTATTCAACTGCAATTGCATCGCACAGCATTCAATAAAACTTTACTGAAGCTTTTCCCGTTGCCGTTGATTCTTTCCATTTTGGGGTTTGGCTGCTAAATGGAGGCTGGAAGGGATGAGGTGGGAGGGATAAGCATTAAACTGGGATTCTCCCGCTTCCTGGGGTTGTTGGGGTGGCGATGTGGGCATGAATGTTCCACAGCTGATCCACCAGTTCTGGAGGCGTCCAGGCTTTGAACTAATCACCCTCTGGGTCCCTCGGGGATGGGTGAGGGCTCCAGCAGCAGATCAGCTCAGGCAGGGGAAAGGTGGGACGTGGAGATGGAGAAATAGGCGGCCCTAGCGATCGCCTGAATATCAGGTTGCAACCTCAATGACGCAAAGGTTGGGGGCAGATTGACTTCATCTCAGACTGTTGCCAGTTTTATACGGCCTCGAAAGGAGTCCACACCGATTAGTTTGACAAACTTAATTTGTTTACAGTAGCTACTGTATAAAATACACAGCAGGTTCCAACTGGATCTCTCCCCAGCCAGTGCCTAACTGACTGGCTTTATATATGGTACAGCTACACACTGTTTGGAGGACCCCTGCCCCCTTACTGGGGGAGCCCTTATTCTGCAAGAACCATGGGGAAGGTCATTGTTCCCACCCCACAAGCGGCTTGCGGATTATAACATCCCCCCCCCCCCCACCCCCCAAAGCCCGACAGTCCTTGGACATCTGCGGGGAAGGCTGGGTCCAGTCTATCCTTACATTCGGTTGTACGTCGCCCCCCCGCGCCCCCCCCCCCCCCCCCCACCCCCTCCCTGAGGTGCCAGGTCATGCTGCATGAACCTTGCATGCAAACGATGCTCCCGCTTGGAACGACGCTCCGCGTGTTCCCACTTGTTCACGATTGTATTAAGGTTAACGTGCAGTCGGCTGTTGGGAAGGCAAATGCAATGTTAGCCTTCATGTCGAGAGGTTTGGAATACAAGACCAGGGATGTACTTCTGAGGCGCTGGTCAGACACCATTTGGCATATTGTGAGCAGTTTGGGGGCCCCGTATCTAAGGGAGGATGAGCTGGGCCTTGGAAAGGGTCCAGAGGGAGGTTCACAAGAATTATCCCTGGAATGAAGAGCTCGTCGTATGAGGAGCGCTTGATGACTTTGGGTCTGAATTCATTGGAGTTGAGAAGGATGAGGGAGGGATCTTATTGAAACTAACAGGACACTGCGAGGCCTGGATAGAGTGGACGTTGAGAGGATGTTTCCGTGCGTTAGAAAACCTTGAACCAGAGGGCAAATCTCAGACTAAAGGGAAGATCTGAAAATCAGAGATGAGGAGGAATTTCTTCAGCCAGAGGGTGGTGAATCTGTGGAACTCTTTGCCGCAGAAGGCTGTGGAGGCCAAATCACTGAGTGTCTTTAAGACAGAGGTAGATAGGTTCTTGATTAATAAGGGGCTAATGGGGCACGGTGGCACAGTGGTTAGCATTGCTGCCTATGGCTCCGAGGACCTGGGTTCGATCCCGGCTCCGGGTCACTGTCCAGGTGGAATTTCACATACATCTCGTCTCTGGGTGGGTTTCACCCCCACAACCCAAAGATGTGCAGGTTAAGTCGAATGGCCGTGCTAAATTGCCCCTAAATTGGAAAATATACCGTGTACCCAAACAGGCGCCGGAATGTGGTGACTAGGGGCTTTTCTCAGTAACTTCATTGCAGTGTTAATGTAAGCTTACTTGTGAAGCTTTATTGAAGAATAAAGATTATTATTATGACAAGTCTTCCCTAGTTTAGACTCGCTTGTCTATAGTTATCTATCAAAATGGTGGATAGGTTGTTTCTGAGCTACCAGGGCTGTGTCAGAAAGTCAGTGCTGAGTGAGTGCTGCACTTTCCAAGCAGCAGTTCTCAGTCAGGGTTGTGCTGTCACGGGCACCTGTTGTTAAAAGGAATCTGCTGATGGTGAAGCTGTAGGCCTGAGGACTGTGGCCGCTAATCTTTGGCAATTTTATTCCTGCTCTACTTTGATTTTTAATATTTTAAGTAATTTTGTATTTTTCGCACTTGACAGCCTTAACCCAGCTACGGTCGCACACTGGTTAGCACTGCTGCTTCACCGGGCCAGGGACCCGGGTTCGATTCCGGCCTTGGGTGACTGCGTGGAGCCTGGACGTTCTCTCTCCCCCTCCCCCCCCCCGTCTGCTTGGGTTTCCTCCGGGTGCTCCGGTTTCCCTCCGCAGTCCAAATAAGTGCGTGAGGTGGATTGGCCGTGCTAAATTGTTCCTTGGGCCCAAATGTTGGGTGGGGTTATGGTCGGGGAGTGGGCCCAGGTAAGGTGCTCTTTCAGAGAGTTGGGCCGGCTCGCTGGGTCGATGACTTCCTTCTGGGCTGTAGGGATTTTATGATCGTACTTTGATTAATTAATAATAATCAGTCGTGACCTGTTCATCCAGCTTTTTCTCCCCACTGGCAACAGCTGTTTAGATATACTGAGGGATTTTCCAGCCCGCCCCATTGGTGGGATCCTCCTGTGTCGCTTCAATGGCGGCAGGACTGGCCGAGCCACAGACAAAGCTGAAGACATCGATGGGACTGGATGGTTTTTACAAATTCATTTACAGGGCGTGGGCATCATTGGCTCGGCCAGCATGTGTTGCCCATCCCTAGTTGCCCTTCAGAAGGTGGTGGTGAGCTGCCTTCTTGAACCGCTGCAGTCCCTCAGGTGTAGGTACACCCACTGCGCTGTTAGGGGAGTTGGAGGATTTTGACCCAGCGACACTGTGGTGAATGCGTAACTGGTAACTCACACTGTTCTTGAAGTCGATTAAACTGATGCGACCATCAATTCACTCTGAGACACGAGTTGGAGTAAACTGTCGCTTTAATCGGCTTACATCTGAGCCTGCCTGCGACTACACGATACTAATTGTCCCTGTGGGCCCCCATCTGTGAGCCACTGTGCGGCTCTGCCCACAGGGGCAGATGAGGAGCATGTACAGGGCTCTGCCCTAGGCTCCGCCCCCTTTAGTGAGTATAAGTGCTGCGGTCCTGCGAGTCCGTCCTCAGTATTGTTCAGTCTCAGGCAGGCTCAGTTGTAAGCCGATTACTCCAACTCGTGTCTCTGGTCGAATTGATGGTCGCATCAATTTAATCGACTTAAAGAACTACTATGGAATCAGCCCTCAAACCTGACCGACTGGAACTC
Organism: Scyliorhinus canicula; assembly: GCF_902713615.1. Lineage (NCBI taxonomy): Eukaryota > Metazoa > Chordata > Chondrichthyes > Carcharhiniformes > Scyliorhinidae > Scyliorhinus > Scyliorhinus canicula. Next base: position 219,857,972 of record NC_052151.1, read on the forward strand.
GATCCACAGGCCGCAGAGGCAAAGGAAATTTTTTTGCATTGGCTTTGGTACTTCAAGGCCGACCTGGCTGCGTCGACTACCTCCTGTGTTACAGATGAACAGAAGCTCAGTCTTCTCCACGCATGGGTAAGCCATCATATTTCTGCTCAACTTGATGAAGCTGACTCTTACACTGAGGCCCTCGCGCTACTCGACCGCCTGTACGTGCGGCCCGTGAACAAAGTCTACGCACGACACATCTTCACAACTCATCGCCAGCTCCCTGGGGAGTCGCTAGATGACTATCTACGCGCCCTCAAAGCCCTAGCACGCAACTGTAACTACCAGGCCATGACAGTGTAGCCATGCTGGCCACGCAAAATGGATACTGAGCCAAACTAAAATGGAAGACAGAAGGAAAAGCCTGTTTAGTGAGAACAGACAGCCTGCTCTCAACTAATTAGCATTTTGCAAGCAGCAAACCAGTTTTCTGGCCAGGTGCAAGATCTCCAAGCCAAAGGTGTTAATGGCAAAGCGCTTAACATTCTGATGAGGCAGCCCAGATCCAGGCACAAACAATGGCAACATTTCCATCTCAATGTAACACTTAATTGGTTGTGCAGGCAGGATGGCACCAGAGTAACGAATATCGAAACCACCCCCAACATCGAGGCATTGGAGGATTTCGAAGGTAACCGTTTGGAAACGCTCCAATCGGTACCGAAAGGTAGAGCCCGCCTAGAAGGGGGCAAGGACATTAGAGAGGGGTATAAAGGCAAATTCCCCACAGAGCCCGGTCTGTTAAACTCGTGCTCCGGCTCTGACTGACATCTTACATCCTGACTCCAGCCGTTGAGCACCAGCCGCCGAAACCGTAAGTTCAACGCTCGCTACGCGATCCAAGCCCACTAGACTCCCAAGTACCAGAACGCTTGCTGAAGGCTGCAGTACAAGACCAGGACGAAGGCCTCGTTCTCTGACCTTGCCTGTTCCTGTTAGATAAGTATTCTGTTCACTTAACATAGAACATAGAACAGTACAGCACAGAACAGGCCCTTCGGCCCTCAATGTTGTGCCGAGCCATGATCACCCTACTCAAACCCACATATCCACCCTATACCCGTAACCCAACAACCCCCCTTAACCTTACTTTTATTAGGACACTACGGGCAATTTAGCATGGCCAATCCACCTAACCCGCACATCTTTGGACTGTGGGAGGAAACCGGAGCACCCGGAGGAAACCCACGCACACAGGGGGAGGACGTGCAGACTCCACACAGACAGTGACCCAGCCGGGAATCGAACCTGGGACCCTGGAGCTGTGAAGCATTTATGCTAACCACCATGCTACCCTGCTGCCCCACAATACGGAACCGCCCAACGTGGGGCTCGAACCCATGACCCTGGGATTAAGAGTCCCATGCTCTACCGACTGAGCTAGCCGGGCTTTTTCCTGGCTTTAAGTTTAGTTATAGCTTAGTCTCTTAGTGTGCATGAGTATTTATTATAACTGTATAATAAATATTGATCGTTTGAACTTTACTAATCGGTGTATCGTCTTTATTACTTTGAACTTGACCTTGGAATACTTGTGACGTTGTCTATACGGCAACTGGCGACTCCAGAGCTAAATAATTACATACAACAGAGCCTAGTAGTGTTAAGCACACGTCGAACTCGGAGGCGTGTTAATACACTCCAATAAACGCGTTTTACAACCACAGTAAAACGTGCAACATTTAGTGGCGACTCCCTGGCGGGACACGGTTGTAAGTGGAAACCCCACACCGTCCAGGACCCTGAAATTTGAATTAGAACTCCAAATTGCAGAGAAAGAAAGAGATCACAAGTATTCAAGGTGTTCAAAATAATGCGTAATTCGGAAGTGTGTTTAGTGCATGCGTACTAACAGGGCTGTAAGGTAAAACTGAAAGCTTTTTGTTGCGACAAACTTTCGGTAGTTTTGTGAACGGAACATAGCATAAGCCGTACCCGTTTCGTGAGACACAACCCCAGCAACCCCCTGTTCCAAATTATACAAAGAGAGTCAGAGAAAATGGCCATGCAGGCAATGGAACGTCTGATGGATCCAGCAAAGTTTGTGGTCGCAGCGACCAGCAACAGTAGCAGAGTAGGCCAGTGTCCCACGTGGGAGCTGGAACTCCGCAAATATTTACAAGGAAAGGGATGGCCCCTTTGGAAAGAGTTTTGTGCAAATGAGGAGACAGGTCCCGGGAGTATAGGTCATACTTGGTGGGAGAACCTCTCTCAAATACACAAAAAGAACCTAGGTAAAGCACGCAAGCCGATGGCGATTGTGTCCTGTTTGGCACAGTTGCGAGGCGCAGAGGTGGTCATCAGGACGCTCCGGACAGATTTAGAAGAGAGGAATAGGATGAGTAAGGTCGATGTCAGGGACATCGAGAAGGAGAATCTGGATCTCAAAGGGAAGTTGGCAGAGAAGGATAGAGAGGTGGATGATGCCAAAAGGGCTCATCAGTCTTGTCTAGCTCATCTGAACAGTTCCCAGACCCAGTATGAGAAAGCCTATCAGGACGTGCAACGTGCCGTTCTGATAAGACAGGAATCGGAAAAGCAGGTGGAGGCATTGCAGAGGCAATGTTCTGATCTCAAAGCAGCTTTGAGAGCACTCCACGCTGCAACGACCGAACAAAGACAAAGCACAGTTGACCACGCGAAATGCAGGAAACAGATTGCGGAACTGCAATCTCTGCTTTCGGTGCAGAATGGCTTCCAAAGCACCTTTGGAGCACAGTTAGATGGGGAAAATGCCCCAGATTGGCAGGAATTAAGTGAGACAGCGCAGCGTTATGTTCAGGGAACATGTGCGCCAGCAGCTCAGCAGAAACGACAGGCACCCCAACCCCCCACAGCTCAGACCATAACCGCACCCATGAATCCCGTAACCACGCAGAGAAAAGCCGAATCAGAAGGCGCCCCAGACATAACCTACACCACCCCTTTAACAGTAACCCAGCTAAGGGACGCGTGTGAAAAGATCACTCCGTTCCTCCCCACCGCAGACCCCCACCAGTTTTTCGCAAAAGTAAAACAGCAGGCTACCATGTACGGCCTGGATGAGAGAGAGCAGGTTAAGCTCACCGTGCTGAGTTTAGACCAGAGTGTAGTAGCAGCACTCCCCGACCCACAGAACGTGGCAGGAGGCAGCCTAGAGGAGATGCACACCGCCATTTTAGATGCCATAGGGTACAATAGAGGTGACCCAGTAGAAGGGTTAAACAAATGCAGGCAGAAAAGATCCGAACACCCCACAGCATTCGCAGGAAGGCTGTGGATTCATTTCAGCGCAGTTTTTGGACAATTAGATAGAGCGCATTTAACCCGCGAAAACATGGTTAAGTGGACGCGCACAATTATCTCCCACGCAACAGAAGCAGGACAGAGCGCTTGCAACAGCTATGACCCCTCAGAAGAGGCCCATAACGAGAAGTGGGTCCTGAAAAGATTGTCCCGCGCTTGGGAGCAATCGCTTCAGGCAAAAGGCAAAGTTAGATCCCCAGAAGAGGCTCAGGCTGCTGCAGATATCCAAGCAGTCAGAGAGCACCAGAAGCCCGCATGGGTAAATGAAGGCAAGAGCAGCCCTCAGCAGAAAGGACAGGAATGCTATAACTGTGGACAGTTAGGGCATTGGGCTAAAGAGTGCCAAGCACCCCAGCGATCTCAGAGAGGCCAGCAGACAGGCACTCTGAACCGCAGTAAGGCAAAACCGATCCATAATGTTACAGTACAGTCAGGACCCACCAATGTGGACGAGACGGACTGACGGTTCGGGCTCCCCCACTTGGGTCTGTGACACACTATGGGACTCATCAGGGAGGCCCGTAGTCACAGCGAAAGTCAAAGGGAAGCCCATAGAATTACTGTGGGACACAGGAGGATCCCGCACCACCATTAACTCCACGATCACGGCACACGCAGACACGTGGCCGACCACCTCCACCATTACACTTAGCGGGTTCACCGGACACTCGCAGCAGGGACACATTACAGCACCCATAGCAATTCAGCTAGGGAACATTTCCACACGACACCCCATAGTTCTAGTAAACCTTCCCAGGACAGCAGAACACATCCTAGGGATAGATTTTATGAACACACACAGCTTATCGTTCGACCCAGTGAACCAGTGTGTCTGGCAAATGGCTAGATCAGACAGAGCACCCGCCACCCTCACAGTAGGAGACTACGCTAATCGGATTAGCGCAGTGGGAGAATACTCATTCGACCTGACTACACTCCACACAGACAGACAAATTAAAGCATTACTGAACAAACACAGGACAGCATTTGCAAGTCACCGTCATGACTGTGGCAGAATGACTGGACAAGTTCATGTTACCGGACAGGACCCCCGACCGCAAAAGCAATATAGATTTCCCCTCGAGGCAGAGGTGGAAATAGAAAAGGTTATAGGTAGCTTGTTGGACCAAGGTGTACTTAGAACGGTAGCCTCCACCAACAATGCCCCTATTTGGCCAGTGAGAAAGCCCGATGGATCATGGCGTCTGACCATCGATTATCGGGAACTCAATAAAGTAACCCCCGCAGTAGCCCCAACGGTAGCTACTAGTCCCGAGACCATGCTCAAGCAGGGTCTCAACGCCAAGTACTTCACGGTATTGGATATCAGTAACGGATTCTGGTCCATACCATTGGCAAAAGCGTGCCAATACAAATTTGCATTCACTTTTAAAACTCAGCAGTATACGTGGACATGCCTCCCACAGGGATTCCACAATTCCCCCTCCATTTTCCACCGACAGCTGGCAAGTGGACTAGAAAAATTTTCCCGACCCGAATGTCTGGTACAGTATGTAGACGACCTACTACTGCAGACAGACACAAAGGCAGAGCACATTTCGCTTCTGGCCGAACTCCTGGAATTGTTGACTTCAATTGGATGTAAAGTTAACCCCAGAAAGGCCCAGATATTGGAAAGTAAAGTGATGTATTTGGGAACAGTCATCACGCACGGCAAACGCGAGATCGAATTCAAAAGAATTGATTCGATCGTCAAATTGCCCCTTCCCCAGAATGTTTCAGCCCTCCGGTCGTTTTTAGGACTGGTTGGTTATTGTCGGAACCACATAGACGGATTCGCGACAAAAGCCGCCCCACTTTCAGACCTCCTTAAGAAAGGAGCCCCCTGGGAATGGCTTCCGCAGCATACAGGCGCTGTGGAGGAGTTGAAACGAGCCCTTAGTGCAGCACCCGCGCTGCTAGTCCCAGACCAACTTTCCCCGTACGCAATCGAGGTAGCTAGCACCGATCTGACCCTCTCGGCCGTGTTGCTTCAGGAACGGCACGAGCAATTAAGACCAGTGGCTTATGCCTCCCGACTGTTAGACCCGGTTGAACAAGGATTTTCAGCCTGTGAGAGGCACCTCCTTGCTGTCTTCTGGGCAGTACAGTATTTCTCATACATAACCGGACTAAACCCCATCACCATTCTAACCGAACACACACCCACACAGCTACTACTAGACGGTCGACTGAAGGACGGTTCAGTTAGCCAGATTAGGGCAGCTAGGTGGACCCTACTTTTACAAGGACGGGACATTACTGTAAAACGGACACGCACACACACATATTTAGCAGACAACCTCCAATACCCCGACAGCCCCATGACTGTGAAATTGTAGCTCCCCTGCATAACACAGGCCCCTTCATAGCAAAAACACCCCCCAGGAAGCTAGGAAACCCAACACAAGGCACCCCACACACAGACACGTGTGGACCCCTCAAGATATACGTGGACGGTTCATCCACAGTTTTAAATGGTGAGCGTATCACTGGATGCGGCATCTATGTCGAGGACGCGCAGGGGCGCGCTCTCGAGGAAATAGCACTGAAGTTACCCGGTCACTTAGGCGCGCAGGCAGCAGAGCTAGCAGCCATAGCGTACATAGTGGACCACCCCGCTTCTTTCCCCAGCCCAGCAGACATATATTCAGACAGCTTATATGTATGCAACAGTTTGACAGATTTTCTGCCCCTGTGGAGGACACGAGGTTTTGTCTCCGCAGACGGAAAACCCCTTCCATCAGCCCCCTTACTCCAGCATATTCTAGACAAAGCGAAGGACAGGACCTTCGGAATAATAAAAGTTCGCAGCCACCATAGGTCATCACCCCCTGGGAATGTAAAAGCCGACGCGTTGGCTAAGGCAGGTTCCAGGAGAGGACACTTATGGACCCCCCCAGCTAGCGCACCAGCTAGCGCCCCTGTGAGCGCAGTACAAGTCTCACAAACAGAAGTTAAAGATCTCGTAGCAGCACAGAAACAGGACGGAGACCTCAGGGAGGTTTTCAAGGGAAACTTTGTGCCTGCGTACGAGCACTTTAAACACGCACTGACCACACATGAGGGTGTGATCATTAAGGACCAACTTTATGTGGTCCCGGAGCAGGACAGGAATGCAATGATTGCCTTGTTCCATGACGGACACGGGCATCAGGGAATTGATGCAACAACGAGGCACCTCAGGCAACTCTGTTGGTGGCCTAATCTCAGGACTGATGTCACACATTATATAGAGAATTGCCTGATTTGTGCTCAGAATAACCCGGAGCGGTATTCTAAGAAAGCACAACTTCGGCATACTCGCCCAGTTAACGGCCCTTGGACAAACCTCCAGATCGATTTTATAGGTCCATTGCCCCCTTGTCGGAATGGCTATAAGTATGTTCTGGTGGTGATAGATAACTTTACAAAATGGGTAGAGGCATTTCCATCACGTACAAACACAGCTAAGACAGCTGCAAAGATCCTGACCCACCACATCTTCACGAGATGGGGTTTACCCCGAAGTATCGATTCGGACCAGGGATCTCACTTTACAGGACGGGTCATGAGGAACGTCCTGACAATATTTGGCATCAAACAAAATTTTCATATTGCGTATCATCCACAGTCCAGCGGGATTGTGGAGCGCATGAATCGGACCCTAAAAACGACCCTCAGGAAAATGGTTCAAGAGAATAATTCCACATGGGATTCAGTGCTCCCCTTTGCACTCATGTTCATAAGGAACACTGTCTCCACATCTACAGGATACACACCACATACACTCATGACCGGACGCCCTATGAAAGGTACAGAATTCCTTTTAGGACTGGACATGACAAGCCCCGAAGTGACGGCCCTCACACATGAAAAGGCAGTTAAAGATCTAGTTGAGACTGTGAGGTCTGCACAGATCGCAGCCGCAGTCCAGCTAGGGAAACGCCGACAGCAACGTACTGCCTGTTTCAATAAGACCGTACACACCACAGAATTCCAGGTTGGGCAACAGGTAATGTTATCTGTTTATAACCCCAGCAGTTTTTTGGCTCCAAAATATTCCGGTCCCTACTCAATTTCGGACAAAATTAGCCCCTCCGTTTACAGGATAAAATATCCTAATGGGAAGACCGCGTGGTTCCATATAAACCAGTTAAAGGCATATGGAACACAGGCCAACCATGCTCACCATGTCCTGCTGGATGCAGCAGAACACTTCACCCCGCCCACCAGAAACACTTTTCCACCATCCCCCTCACAGACCAGTTCATCCACGGACTCGCCCACGACTCCGCCCACAGACCACGACAGACCACGCCCCGACACGCCCACAAGCTGCCACAGCAGAGACAGCAGGACTGACACTGACTCTGAAGACAGCGACAGCACACAGCCATACAGCCCACACTGCACCAACTACGACCCCGACTCCAGTGACCCCATGGAAGTCACCTACCTCAAATATCCAGAACCACCACCCGACCCCGACTACCCCGACAACACACTCGACACTACATTATGGCACAGGGACAATTCATACAGACTTGTCCGTAACGATGAGAGTGACCCCCGGTCACACAATTCCAGAGTTGCATGCCTGATCCACATAAGGGTGTGGGATCCGGGAGAGCAGGACGACGCAATGTCTGAATCCCGACACGGCAACCCCTTTGTGACCCTGTTCACAGAGGCAGAATCAAAGTGAGGTGTCCAGATGATGTAAAATAGGAATCGTTTGAGGGAAACGATGTCCTTTCTGATGGAACCTGCACGTATGTTTGTCTTCGTTTTATGTTTGTTTGTTTTAAGGATTGTACATTGTTCAGTTGGAGGATGGACATCTTCTTTTCAGCTGAAAAGATTGTGACCACCTCACATACACGTTAGTTTGTCTGCCAAAACTTTTGAGAACTTTGGTTTGATTGGAGATCTTTTCCAAAGTTGTAAGGCCACACGCCAAATAGTTTATCTGCAGATATCTCTGAGAACTTCAGTGATGTCCTCAGTTGGAGCATCTTGGCTCCCTTGGTTTTTTTAGGTGCCCCTCTATTCGGCGAAATAGAGGCTGCAAGTCATGGCAAACACATTCGTACCCGTTTCTTTCCAGGTTACTCAGGCAGTGGACAAACGGCACTGAGGACCCGCCCTGTCTGAGAACCAACCCTTGGTCAGCCAAGCTCGGGTATGGCACAGCACGCCCTACCCGGGGATCCCATCCAACTCGTACCCGTCGCGGCCCATACGCAACTCATTCGGATGTTTGTTTCAAAGTTTGTTTTCATTTTAAGTTAGGTAGCCCTTCGGCCGCCATCCCACATGCTATTTACATCCGGAAACATTCGGATGGTAAATCAGCAAAGCCTGCGAGACGGCTCGCAGAGGGAAGGATTGTTAGGTGTATGCTGGTCTTTAAATTCGCTTTTTGAAAAAAAAAAAAATGAGGGGAGTCACAGGGTGTGACTTGGCCAGTCATTTTAAAGGGTCAATTGGGTTTTGAAAGACAGATGCACTAACAAGTAAAGGTCTTAAACTGTGTATTGACAGATACTGTGCTTGATCCCAAAGGTTTCAAAGGACGAGACAGAGGTCGAAGCCAGGATTGTCAATACCGAAGGAAGAAGGAAGAGAAAGAAGAAGAACAGCAAAACGATGGAAGCCCACTTATTACTGTTTAATGTTATATGTATATGTGTGGAAACAAGACACGTTTCCCCCACAACCCCCACCGTAAATGTTTCAATCACAGCAAACCCCCAGTGCTCAGCTCTGATCAACGAGGTTCAGACCTGGTGCACTAAATTCATGACGTGGTACTCCATGTCCTATATAATCGAATCACTGTTGGTGATCGCGATCCTCATCATACTAGTACAGACCCTCAGGTTGAGGAAATGGAAGAGGAGAGCCTCTCGTTCCAGCACCTCACCCATCTATAGAGTTCAATCCCCCATCTTCGGATTCCACCAAACCCCTCAACCCCTCACTGATTACAACACTCTGTAAATAAAAAGTTCAGCCATGTATTATATTGTTCCATACTCGACTGCCGAGTTGGGAAGTGTGATGTTGTGGTGTGAATGGTTAAGGTTTTAGAGTGATGAAATGTTAAGTTAAGGTTAAGGTTAATAGTGATAGGTAGAGGTTCCCAGTTGTAGTAATGCATGTCCCTTTGACATAGGGCCAAGTAGAAATGTTAGTTAAAAAATTTTTCTCTTCTTCCCATGGTTTAAGATAGAGTAGAACAGGAACTGGCAAGAGGTCAGAACACAAGGAAGGCAACGTACATAGGTGATCCTTCACAATAGTATGATTGTGAGGATCACAAGGAGGGAATGTAGCCATGCTGGCCACGCAAAATGGACACTGAGCCAAACTAAAATGGAAGACAGAAGGAAAAGCCTGTTTAGTGAGAACAGACAGCCTGCTCTCAACTAATTAGCATTTTGCAAGCAGCAAACCAGTTTTCTGGCCAGGTGCAAGATCTCCAAGCCAAAGGTGTTAATGGCAAAGCGCTTAACATTCTGATGAGGCAGCCCAGATCCAGGCACAAACAATGGCAACATTTCCATCTCAATGTAACACTTAATTGGTTGTGCAGGCAGGATGGCACCAGAGTAACGAATATCGAAACCACCCCCAACATCGAGGGAAGCCCCCGCATTGGAGGATTTCGAAGGTAACCGTTTGGAAACGCTCCAATCGGTACCGAAAGGTAGAGCCCGCCTAGAAGGGGGCAAGGACATTAGAGAGGGGTATAAAGGCAAGTTCCCCACAGAGCCCGGTCTGTTAAACTCGTGCTCTGGCTCTGACTGACATCTTACATCCTGACTCCAGCCGTTGAGCACCAGCCGCCGAAACCGTAAGTTCAACGCTCGCTACGCGATCCAAGCCCACTAGACTCCCAAGTACCAGAACGCTTGCTGAAGGCTGCAGTACAAGACCAGGACGAAGGCCTCGTTCTCTGACCTTGCCTGTTCCTGTTAGATAAGTATTCTGTTCACTTAAGTTTAGTTATAGCTTAGTCTCTTAGTGTGCATGAGTATTTATTATAACTGTATAATAAATATTGATCGTTTGAACTTTACTAAACGGTGTATCGTCTTTATTACTTTGAACTTGGCCTTGGAATACTTGTGACGTTGTCTATACGGCAACTGGCGACTCCAGAGCTAAATAATTACATACAACAGAGCCTAGTAGTGTTAAGCACACGTCGAACTCGGAGGCGTGTTAATACACTCCAATAAACGCGTTTTACAACCACAGTAAAATGTGCAACAACAGCCACTCAGTACATGGAAAGTAAAGGGCAGATACCCCACCTTGCTTTGTTAAGTTGTTAATTTGTTTTTCTTTATTATTACTATTATGTTCTTTGTTGTTTGCTTTCTGTAGTGGTTTGTAACATTTTGTAAAAATTTTGAATAAAACAATTAAAGAAAATCTGAAACAGCAATGAGACTTAATTGATGAACATAATATGAGATTGATATGGTGGCACAGTGGTTAGCACAGCGGCCTCCGGCGCTCAGGGCCCGGTTTGATCCCGGCCCTGTGTGGAGTTTGCACATTCTCCCCTGTGTCTGTGTGGGTCTCACCCCCACAACCCAAAGATGTGGCTGTTAGGCGGATTGGCCACGCTAAATTGCCCCTCAATTGGAAAAAAATCATCGGGTACTTTTTTAAAATAATAATACGTGATTGATGTCTGATGAGAAAATACCATTGAGAGCTTTGTAAACCACCTGGCTATTGCAAACCTTGAGGTACCTGTGAGAAGCACTGATAAGAGCTGAGATTTGATTTGGGAAATCAGGGTTCAAGAGACTGAAATGAAGTCAAAAAATTTAGTTCCTTCGGAGCCCCGGGGCTTCAGCCAGGTGGAATATTCATCCACGGTAGGATGTAAGGCCAGAAATGGAGTGACTGACCATAGTGCCCAGCCATTTGGGGTTACTCAGAAACTTGGCACAGTAGCACAGTGGGTAGCACTGTTACTTCACAACACCAGGGACCCAGGTTCGATTCCCGGCTCGGGTCACTGTCTGTGCCGAGTCTGCACATCCTCCCCGTATCTGCGTGGGTTTCCTCCGGGTGCTCCGGTTTCCTCCCACAGTCCAAAGACGTGCTTGTTAGGTCACTGGGACATTCTGAATTCTCCCTCGGTGTACCCGAACAGGCGCCGGAATGTGGGGACTAGGGGCTTTTCACAGTAACTTCATTGCAGCGTTAATGTAAACCTACAATGACAATAAAGATTATCATTATGTACGCACCGAGGGGACAGTAACGTGTGTACCAATGTTGGTGTAGCTGTCGTGGGACAGACCAAATCAAACATTTTTCTTCAAAGATCTGTCTGTCTTCTTCAGATATTACACCATTACTCCTTTCACGAAAGTTATCTTTCTTCCTTTTCACATATTATTTTTATTGTATATTCTTTTTCTTAAAATTATCGCACAGCATGGTGGCGCAGTGGTTAGCTCTGCTGCCTCATGGCACCAATTGTCTGTCTGGAGTTTGCTCATTTTCCTCGCGTTTTTCAAGGTCTCTCCCCCCCACCCCCCTCACACCCCCAAAGATGTACAGGGTAGGTGGATTGGCCACACTAAATTGTCCCTCAATTGGAAAAAAAAAGCAAAGGATGAATTAGCGTCGTGTGGAGGAAGATTTCTCCCCTGGCTCCCTGTGTTCTCAATTCTCTGTCTATCTCTCTGCCTTCCTGTGTTCTGAACCCTCTCTTGTGTTTGAACTCTCTCTCGTTCTGTGGGATAACAGATTGTTCCGCTGACTCCATTTTCTGAACTTTCTGTCTCTCGGTGATGATGGATATTGTTTTTCTGCTTCTCTGTGTTATGAATTCTCCCTCTCTGTTGGAGGAGGATTCTCCCCCTGGGGCTCCCGTACTCTGAAATCTTCCTCTGCCTCAGTTAGCGATGTATCTAGTTTATTCAGTGTGGATTTAATGGGCCGTGACTGGTGACAGATCAATAACCAAAAGCTAATACATTCAGTGTCACTCCGCCTTTATTTATCTTTGAAACAATTACTATACAACTTGGAGCAAGAGAACACAGGGCAACAATACTTTCTGCTGAAATTCACCAAGACGGGCCAAATACTCAACAATCAGCTGCCCTGAAAATAACCCTTGTCCTGCCCACCTTCCTCCGGCACCCCTTCCACTGTCCCCCCTGTCTCACATTCGACTCATCCACTATCTCCCTGGATGGTGCTGCATCTTCTCCTGAGGTTCCCTCTCACTCTCTTTACCATGCTTGTCTTGCTCCCTCCCCTCCCCTCCCATCGCCTACGCCACCAACTGCACTAGGATCCCAATATCATTTTAATAAGCTCAATTTGCAGGTCAGCTGATTTCAGCAGAGACTAAAAAAAAAAGTGCCTTTGCACCTTTAGCTGTTTCTTTGTATTTTGAAAAAGAATCCAATACATTAGAGCAGCAGAAGAAGCTAAAGATTAATATTGTACATTGCACATGAGACTGTGGTGACACTGAAATCTGCCAAAGGAATGATCAATCTCGGTTTACTGGCCTGTATGTATTCGATGTTATGATAGGATTGAAGTTGACCTTAGCAATGGGATCACTGAGCAAACCCACCCACGGCTTGTAGACAGCGGCAAATCTGAAGTGGTATTCTGTGTGTAGATTTAAGCCAGACACTCTGAACTCCTCAGCATCTTTCTGTGTATTATCCCAGGTCCAATCGTCGTCCACAATCCGCTTGTGCCCGACCTTGAACATCAGCACTGGTCCAATGTTAACTTCAGGGGCCTTGAGCTGCAGAGTTAAACCTGAATCAGTTATTTCTCTGACCTGCGGAATGTCAGGTTTCTGCTGGGCGAATTTCTTATTCAGCAGAATTCCCTCTTCATACATGAAAACCGATGCTCCAGAACAACTCTTGTCATGGATTGAAGCGATCACAATCCTGCTGCTCCCCTGATCTATGGTTTTCCCACAGGATTTGTTGAACTCAATAAACTGTCGGAACAGCCGTGCCTCCTTCCTCATTCGTTCTGACACCGGTGCCTCATCAAACCAACTCTCACTCGGCCGACTTGGGTCACCTTCTGATGGGTGGCTTCGTTCTGACACATTCCTTGGGGTCTTGAGGTAGTTGGAGAGTCCCTGTAGGGCTGTATCGTTATCCTGCAGTGAGGTGAAGGTGAAGCAGACAACATGCTCAATCATTGGGTCCGCCAAGATTCTGTCCAACTGGCTCTTGCTCAGAATATCCACTCCGCCCAGCATGGCCAGGTACACGTCCACTGTGTTCACTTCCTTCTCAGTCTTCTCCAGCCAAGTGTCCAGGGAGGTGAGGCTGAATGGAGAGCGTTCTTTCCCTTCCAATATCTCTACCAGGCTGCCTTCCCCTTGTCCTGTCCCACGGATGGATGGCAGCACCTTTGCCAGCTCTTGTTTAAGGACCATCTTGTATTCCAGGCACAATCTCCTGAAGGTTTCGATCTTTGTCTTTAACTCGGGGAAAGCTCTGGCAGATGGGTGTTTGACGATATCATTGCATCTCATCTCAATGTCATTGAATTGCTCCAAGACCTGCTCGCACTGATTGACTAGCCCGACACTGATCTCCCGAACAATCTGGGCAGCTTTATTTTCCAGCATGGTCAGAGGGTACAGCCAGACTCTCATTGGCACTGCCTTCTCTCCTTGGCCACCCAGTAACTTGGGCAGCGTTGAGTAAACCTGAACAGCTTCCTCGTAGCTCACTGGGTTCCTATCGAGTAAGAAATCTCCATGAAAGTTACAGCTAAAGGTATCAATAACTTGTTTCTCTGTGTCAGTCAGCTTCAAGGAGCCTTTTCCCTCAATCTGGAAAGTGGGAATCTTTTTGACCATCACCTCCAGGCTTCCCTCGATATCCTGAACGTTCTCATTGGATGAATATTCCCGGTCAAACACAAAGAAGGCCTGAGCACCGTACAGCACGGCCGTGACAACATGAGTGGCTGAGGCCTGGTCGAAGACTGAAGGGTAGGTGATATGCTGGGGTCCCAGTTGACTCATGGTCAGCTCCTCGAACCGGGTAGTTGCTCGGTAGTTGAGAGAGACCCGGGCTTGCTGATTTGAGTTCTTGCTGTCGTTGAGGTATTGGGCTGAGCCGCTCACCTCCACCATTCCACTCAGAAAGCTGGCATTCAGAGGGGCTTCCACACCCAAGGAGAAAGCTATGTCTTGAATGGATTCCGAGGAAAGAACGTGAAAGGCAGAGCTGGGTTTTGGCTGCACGTCGATGTTCTTAAGCAGCTCTGCCAAGTCCCACAAACAGACACCAGTAACAGGAGGGCAATATTGAGGGAGTGCTGCACAGTCAGAGGGTCAGTACTGAGGGAGTGCTGCACTGTCAGAGGGTCAGTTCTGAGGGAGTGCTGCACTGTCAGAGGGTCAGTACTGAGGGAGTGCTGCACTGTCAGAGGGTCAGTACTGAGGGAATGCTGCACTGTCAGAGGGTCAGTACTGAGGGAGCTGCACTGTCAGAGGGTCAGTACTGAGGGAGTGCTGCACTGTCAGAGGGTCAGTACTGAGGGAGTGCTGCACTGTCAGAGGGTCAGTACTGAGGGAGCGCCGCACTGAGGGTCAGTACTGAGGGAGTACCGCACTGTCAGAGGGTCAGTACTGAGGGAGTACTGCACTGTCAGAGGGTCAGTACTGAGGGAGTGCCGCACTGAGGGTCAGTACTGAGGGAGTACCGCACTGTCAGAGGGTCAGTACTGAGGGAGTACTGCACTGTCAGAGGGTCAGTACTGAGGGAGTGCTGCACTGTCACAGGGTCAGATCTGTGGGAGTGCCGCACTGTCAGAGGGTCAGTACTGAGGGAGTCCTGCATTGTCAGAGGGTTAGTACTGAGGGAGCGCCGCACTGTCAGAGGGTCAGTAATGAGGGAATGCTGCACTGTCAGAAGGTCAGTACTGAGGGAGTGCTGCACTGTCAGAGGGTCAGCACTGAGGTAGTGTTGCACTGTCAGAGAGTCAGTACAGAGGAACTGCTGCACTGTCAGATGGTCAGTACTGAGAGAGTGCTGCACTGTCAGGTCAGTACAGACAGCTGTATTGTCAGAGGTTCAGTACAGAGTCACAATATAAAAACAAGAAGATGATGCTGCACTGTCAGAGGGTCAGTACTGAGGGAGCGGCACTGTCAGAGGGTCAGTACTGAGGGAATGCTGCACTGTCAGAGGGTCAGTACTGAGGGAGTACTCACTGTCAGAGGGTCAGTACTGAGGGAGTGCCGCACTGTCAGAGGGTCAGTACTGAGGGAGTGCTGCACTGTCAGAGGTTCAGTACTGAGGGAGTGCTGCACTGTCAGAGGGTCAGTACTGAGGGAATGCTGCACTGTCAGAGGGTCAGTACTGAGGGAGTACTCACTGTCAGCGGGTCAGTACTGAGGGAGTACTGCACTGTCAGAGGGTCAGTACTGAGGGAGTGCTGCACTGTCAGAGGGTCAGTACTGAGGGAGTGCTGCACTGTCAGCGGCTCAGTACTGAGGGAGTACTGCACTGTCAGAGGGTCAGTACTGAGGGAGTGCTGCACTGTCAGAGGGTCAGTACTGAAGGAGTGCTGCACTGTCAGAGGGTCAGTACTGAGGGACTGCCGCACTGTCAGAGGGTCAGTACTGAGGGAGTGCTGCACTGTCAGAGGGTAGTGTCAGAGGGTCAGTACTGAGGGAGTGCGGCACTGTCAGAGGGTCAGTACTGAGGGAGTGCTGCACTGTTAGAGGGTCAGTACTGAGGGACTGCCGCACTGTCAGAGGGTCAGTACTGAGGGAGTGCTGCACTGTCAGAGGGTAGTGTCAGAGGGTCAGTACTGAGGGAGTGCTGCACTGTCAGAGGGTCAGTACTGAGGGAGTGCTGCACTGTCAGAGGGTCAGTACTGAGGGAGTGCTGTATTGTCAGAGGGTCAGTACTGTGGGAGTGCTGCACTGTCAGAGGGTCGGTACTGAGGGAGTGCAGCATGGTCAGAGGGTCAGTTCTGAGGGTTATTGCTGTTTACATTCAGGGTGATATTGGATTTATATTCTGGGTGATATTGGGATCTATATTCTGGGTGATATTGGGATCTATATTCTGGGTGATATTGGGATCTATATTCTGGGTGATATTGGGACCTATATTCTGGGTGATATTGGGATCTATATTCTGGGTAATATTGGGACCTATATTCTGGGTGATATTGGGATCAATATTCTGGGTGATATTGGGATCTATATTCTGGGTGATATTGGGATCTATATTCTGGTTGATATTGGGATCTATATTCTGGCTGATATTGGGATCTATATTCTGGCTGATATTGGGATCTATATTCTGGCTGATATTGGTATCTATATTCTGGGTGATATTGGGATCTATATTCTGGGTGATATTGGGATCTATATTCTGGGTGATATTGGGATCTATATTCTGGCTGATATTGGTATCTATATTCTGGGTGATATTGGGATCTATATTCTGGGTGATATTGGGATCTATATTCTGGGTGATATTGGGATCTATATTCTGGGTGATATTGGGATCTATATTCTGGGTGATATTGGATTTATATTCTGGGTGATATTGGGATCTATATTCTGGCTGATATTGGGATCTATATTCTGGGTGATATTGGATTTATATTCTGGGTGATATTGGGATCTATATTCTGGGTGATATTGGGATCTATATTCTGGCTGATATTGGTATCTATATTCTGGGTGATATTGGGATCTATATTCTGGGTGATATTGGGATCTATATTCTGGGTGATATTGGGATCTATATTCTGGGTGATATTGGGATCTATATTCTGGGTGATATTGGGATCTATATTCTGGGTGATATTGGATTTATATTCTGGGTGATATTGGGATCTATATTCGGGCTGATATTGGGATCTATATTCTGGGTGATATTGGATTTATATTCTGGGTGATATTGGGATCTATATTCTGGGTGATATTGGGATCTATATTCTGGCTGATATTGGTATCTATATTCTGGGTGATATTGGGATCTATATTCTGGGTGATATTGGGATCTATATTCTGGGTGATATTGGGATCAATATTCTGGGTGATATTGGGATCTATATTCTGGGTGATATTGGGATCGATATTCTGGGTGATATTGGGATCTATATTCTGGGTGATATTGGGATCTATATTCTGGGTGATATTGGGATCTATATTCTGGTTGATATTGGGATCAATATTCTGGGTGATATTGGGATCTATATTCTGGGTGATATTGGGATCTATATTCTGGGTGATATTGGGATCTATATTCTGGGTGACATTGGGATCAATATTCTGGGTGATATTGGGATCTATGTTCTGGGTGATATTGGGATCTATATTCTGGGTGATATTGGGATCTATATTCTGGGTGATATTGGGATCTATATTCTGGGTGATATTGGGATCTATATTCTGGGTGATATTGGGATCTATATTCTGGGTGATATTGGGATCTATATTCTGGGTGATATTGGGATCTATATTCTGGGTGATATTGGGGTCTATATTCTGCGTGATATTGGGATCTATATTCTGGGTGATATTGGGATCTATATTCTGGGTATATTGGGATCTATATTCTGGGTGATATTGGGATCTATATTCTGGGTATATTGGGATCTATATTCTGGGTGATATTGGTATCTATATTCTGGGTATATTGGGATCTATATTCTGGGTGATATTGGGGTCTATATTCTGGGTGATATTGGGATCTATATTCTGGGTGATATTGGGACCTATATTCTGGGTGATATTGGGATCTATATTCTGGGTGATATTGGGATCTATATTCTGGGTGATATTGGGATCTATATTCTGGGTGATATTGGGATCTATATTCTGGGTGATATTGGTATCTATATTCTGGGTATATTGGGATCTATATTCTGGGTGATATTGGGGTCTATATTCTGGGTGACATTGGGATCAATATTCTGGGTGATATTGGGATCTATGTTCTGGGTGATATTGGGATCAATATTCTGGGTGATATTGGGATCTATATTCTGGGTGATATTGGGATCTATATTCTGGGTATATTGGGATCTATATTCTGGGTGATATTGGGATCTATATTCTGGGTATATTGGGATCTATATTCTGGGTGATATTGGGATCTATATTCTGGGTGATATTGGGATCTATATTCTGGGTGATATTGGGATCTATATTCTGGGTGATATTGGGATCTATATTCTGGGTGATATTGGGATCTATATTCTGGGTGATATTGGGATCTATATTCTGGGTGATATTGGGATCTATATTCTGGGTGATATTGGGATCTATATTCTGGGTGATATTGGGATCTATATTCTGGGTGATATTGGGATCTATATTCTGGGTGATATTGGGATCTATATTCTGGGTGATATTGGGATCTATATTCTGGGTGATATTGGGATCTATATTCTGGGTGATATTGGGATCTATATTCTGGGTGATATTGGGATCTATATTCTGGGTGATATTGGGATCTATATTCTGGGTGATATTGGGATCTATATTCTGGGTGATATTGGGATCTATATTCTGGGTGATATTGGGATCTATATTCTGGGTGATATTGGGATCTATATTCTGGGTGATATTGGGATCTATATTCTGGGTGATATTGGGATCTATATTCTGGGTGATATTGGGATCTATATTCTGGGTGATATTGGGGTCTATATTCTGGGTGATATTGGGATCTATATTCTGGGTGATATTGGGATCTATATTCTGGGTATATTGGGATCTATATTCTGGGTGATATTGGGATCTATATTCTGGGTATATTGGGATCTATATTCTGGGTGATATTGGTATCTATATTCTGGGTATATTGGGATCTATATTCTGGGTGATATTGGGGTCTATATTCTGGGTGATATTGGGATCTATATTCTGGGTGATATTGGGACCTATATTCTGGGGGATATTGGGATCTATATTCTGGGTGATATTGGGATCTATGTTCTGGGTGATATTGGGATCAATATTCTGGTTGATATTGGGATCTATATTCTGGGTGATATTGGGATCTATATTCTGGGTATATTGGGATCTATATTCTGGGTGATATTGGGATCTATATTCTGGGTATATTGGGATCTATATTCTGGGTGATATTGGGATCTATATTCTGGGTGATATTGGGATCTATATTCTGGGTGATATTGGGATCTATATTCTGGGTGATATTGGGATCTATATTCTGGGTGATATTGGGATCTATATTCTGGGTGATATTGGGATCTATATTCTGGGTGATATTGGGATCTATATTCTGGGTGATATTGGGATCTATATTCTGGGTGATATTGGGATCTATGTTCTGGGTGATATTGGGATCTATATTCTGGGTGATATTGGGATCTATATTCTGGGTGATATTGGGATCTATATTCTGGGTGATATTGGGATCTATATTCTGGGTGATATTGGGATCTATATTCTGGGTGATATTGGGATCTATATTCTGGGTGATATTGGGATCTATGTTCTGGGTGATATTGGGATCTATATTCTGGGTGATATTGGGATCTATATTCTGGGTGATATTGGGATCTATGTTCTGGGTGATATTGGGATCTATATTCTGGGTGATATTGGGATCTATATTCTGGGTGATATTGGGATCTATGTTCTGGCTGATATTGGGATCTATATTCTGGGTATATTGGGATCTATGTTCTGGGTGATATTGGGATCTATATTCTGGGTATATTGGGATCTATATTCTGGGTGATATTGGGATCTATGTTCTGGGTGATATTGGGATCTATATTCTGGTTGATATTGGGATCTATATTCTGGGTGATATTGGGATCTATATTCTGGGTGATATTGGGATCTATGTTCTGGGTGATATTGGGATCTATATTCTGGGTATATTGGGATCTATGTTCTGGGTGATATTGGGATCTATATTCTGGGTATATTGGGATCTATGTTCTGGGTGATATTGGGATCTATATTCTGGGTATATTGGGATCTATATTCTGGGTGATATTGGGATCTATATTCTGGGTATATTGGGATCTATATTCTGGGTGATATTGGGATCTATATTCTGGGTGATATTGGGATCTATATTCTGGGTGATATTGGGATCTATATTCTGGGTGATATTGGGATCTATATTCTGGGTGATATTGGGATCTATGTTCTGGGTGATATTGGGATCTATATTCTGGGTGATATTGGGATCTATATTCTGGGTGATATTGGGATCTATGTTCTGGGTGATATATGGATCTATATTCTGGGTGATATTGGGATCTATATTCTGGGTATATTGGGATCTATGTTCTGGGTGATATTGGGATCTATATTCTGGGTGATATTGGGATCTATATTCTGGGTGATATTGGGATCTATATTCTGGGTATATTGGGATCTATGTTCTGGGTGATATTGGGATCTATATTCTGGGTATATTGGGATCTATATTCTGGGTGATATTGGGATCTATATTAGGGGTTGTTTAGCTCACTGGGCTAAATCGCTGGCATTGTAAAGCAGACCAAGGAGTTCCAGCCGCACGGTTCGATTCCCAGAACAGCCTCGCCGGAATGGGGCGACTCGGGGCTTTTCACAGTAACTTCAGTTGAACCGACTCGTAACAATAAGCGATATCGTTTCTTTCAAGGGCAGCACGGTAGCATTGTGGATAGCACAATTGCTTCACAGCTCCAGGGTCCCAGGTTCGATTCCGGCTTGGGTTACTGTCTGTGGGGAGTCTGCACATCCTCCCCGTGTTTGCGTGGGTTTCCTCCGGGTGCTCCGGTTTCCTCCCACAGTCCAAAGATGTGCAGGTTAGGTGGATTGTCCATGCTAAATTGCCCTTAGTGTCCACAATTGCCCTTAGTGTTGGGTTGGGTGGGGTTACTGGGTTATGGGGATAGGGTGGAGGTGTTGACCTTGGGTAGGGTGCTCTTTCCAAGAGCCGGTGCAGATTAAATGGGCTGAATGGCCTCCTTCTGCACTGTAAATTCTATGATAATCTCTGATATTCAGGGTGATATTGGGATCTATATTCTGGGTGATATTGGGATCTATATTCTGGGTGATATTGGGATCTATATTCTGGGTGATATTGGGATCTATATTCTGGGTGATATTGGGATCGATATTCTGGGTGAAATTGGGGTTTATATTCTGGGTGATATTGGGATCTATATTCTGGGTGATATTGGGATCTATATTCTGGGTATATTGGGATCTATATTCTGGGTGATATTGGGATCTATATTCTGGGTGATATTGGGATCTATATTCTGGGTGACATTGGGATCTATATTCTGGGTGATATTGGGATCTATATTCTGGGTGATATTGGGATCTATATTCTGGGTGATATTGGGATCTATATTCTGGGTGATATTGGGATCTATATTCTGGGTGATATTGGGATCTATATTCTGGGTGATATTGAGATCTATATTCTGGGTGATATTGGGATCTATATTCTGGGTGACATTGGGATCTATATTCTGGGTGATGTTGGGATCTATATTCTGGGTGATATTGGGATCTATATTCTGGGTGATATTGGGATCTATATTCTGGGTGATATTGGGATCTATATTCTGGGTGACATTGGGATCTATATTCTGGGTGATATTGGGATCTATATTCTGGGTGATATTGGGATCTATATTCTGGGTGATATTGGGATCTATATTCTGGGTGATATTGGGATCTATATTCTGGGTGATATTGGGATCTATATTCTGGGTGATATTGAGATCTATATTCGGGGTGATATTGGGATCGATATTCTGGGTGAAATTGGGGTTTATATTCTGGGTGATATTGGGATCTATATTCTGGGTGATATTGGGATCTATATTCTGGGTGATATTGGGATCTATATTCTGGGTGATATTGGGATCTATATTCTGGGTGATATTGGGATCTATATTCTGGGTGATATTGAGATCTATATTCCAGTGACTTTTCAGTTTGACATTCCGTGTGATTTTGTGAGTTTGATAATATTGAGATTTTAATGATCTAACTTTTGTCTGTGGATGCTGGTTGGATTATTTACTTTCAAACTGAAATATTGGGATTTTCTGCCTGTTAGGATCTGGCATTACCTGGGATGATTGTGTCATTGCGTCGATCATACAACATCCCGATCCGAAAGGGCCTTCCAAGCGTTGGCATTTGGAATATACCCTTGCTTCCTTCAGCCATTGTAACAGGTTAGTTCTGTCCTCAACAGGTGTTGTGCCTGAATGAAGAAGGGCACTCGGTCAATCAGACCCAACTATTATTGACTGAAAAAACATTCACTGTGCTGCGTGTCAAAAATAAGCAATCGTGAACTTTGGTCCCTGTGTGGTTCACCAACTCAAAGTGCCAAACCTTTGGTTATATTACCAGACCTCAAGCCCAAGATATACAGTGTAAACTACTTAGAAAATAAAACCTGACTCAATGCAATACCTGGTGTGTAAACATCGAAGACAAACAAGAACAAACTTAAAGCAGCTACCACGAGTAACTACACTGGTTAAACAGAACATTGAGAGATGATCATACATTGAAATAGAAGTCTGTTTTACGACTGTCTTTATTCATGAGTCAGCTCCTGTACACTCACACAATCTTAGAAACTGAAAGCAATATCCAATTTGGTTTTCTTCTTCAAAGGAACATGCAACCAGTGTCTTTCTCACGGTGGTTTTAACCTTTTGCTGTGGCCATTTTAAAAACTTTTTTCTACTTCACCCTTTCTTTACAATTCATAAATATGAATTCAAATTGGGAACGATCGGCCTCTCAGTTTGGCTGAATAATTTCCCTCAAAGTTCCCAGCATGGTGGCACAGTGGTTAGCACTGCTGCCTCACAGCACCAGGAACTCGGTTCAATTCCGGCCTGGGTCACTGTCGGTGCGAAGTTTGCACTTTCTCCCCGTGTCTGCGTGGGTTTCCTCCGGGTGCTCCGGTTTCCAACCACAGTCACAAAGGTGCGCAGGTTAGGTGGATTGGCCAGGCTAAATTGCCCCTCAGTGTCCAGAGACGTGCGGGGATAGGATGGGGAGGAGCCGAGGTGGGGTGCTGCTTCAGAGGGTCAGTTCAGAATGGATGGGCCAAACTGCCTCCTTCTGCACTGCAGGGATTCTATGATCTACCGAATATTGTCTTGATGTGGCATTTTGAATCATGTTTTTCTATTTAGGCTCAGCTTTCTGAGTCGCAGAACCTCATACTAAACTCTGTGACACGAATTATAATTATCTCGATGCGCCATCACATCGATCAAGTTAGTGCCGTTAGGATTTGGCAATTTACCTTCATCGTACCGGTTTTAATGATCTATACCTTCCTCCGAGTTAAAGTGCAAATAATCCAGTTCACCTGCACCTTCTGCTAAAATCTTTTGTCAGTCACACTTTCCCAATCCATAGTCGTCACAAATTTTTCAGAGTCAAGGACTCATCAAACTCGAAACAAGGAAATGTTTGATTTTGTTAACCGAGCCTGGGATACTATATTATTCTTGTTGGAGTAACATACAGAGATTACCTCAGAGGAGCAACTTTTGGTGAAAGAGGTTCTTGGCTGGACTGAACTCTGTTCTGAGATAATGATGTCTTCACAGAGCCAGGCAGCAAATGCAATGACTTGATCAATGTTGGCGCTTCTCCCACTGCAACTGCATCAGTTTGTTTGGTGTCTGCGTCGATAAACCCTCTTTGTCAAACATCAAACGGAGCTGTTGCAATACCTTTCCTCCAGTCCATGCTTTACACACATTCTCATCTGATGCTTGTCGGTTCAAAGCTCGTACTTCCTATTGTATTTTCTGAAGATCACTCTGCAAAACCTTTGACCCCTCTGTGGGGGCTCTTCAAATTGGGTTCAGTAATAATTCACTGAATTTGATCAGGGTCTGGATGATCTCAGATTTACGGCGGGTGAAATGTTAAGAGACCGGCCGGGGTACATTGAAATAGCCGAATCTTCTGGTGATAAAGGCAGGAATGGGGAATTCAGTAGATGAACAAAGACAAAGCTGAAGTTGGGCAGTGTTACGGACGTGAAAAGTGGCAATCTTTGTGAAGAGTGTGAGAAAGCGGTTTGAAGATCATTTAGGTTAATTTCGACATTCTGAACTAACCCGGTCTACCCAAATAGGTGCCAGAAGGTGGCGACTAGGGGCTTTTCACAGCAACTTCATTGTTGTGTTAATGTAAGCCTGCTTGTGACAATAAAGATTACTTTACTACTTTATTTAAAAATGATTACGAACAGACTGACTTAATCTAAGACTGTCACCGGGGAGATGGGCGGAAGTAGTTAAGGAACAGAATAAGGAGCGGAAATTGAAAACAATGGCTTCAGTCTTTCCAAGATTGAATTAAGTAAGTTTCTGCTCTTTAAGAACTGGATGTCGGGTAAGCAGTCTGATAATTTAGGAACAGTGGGGCAGTTGAGAGGCGGCGGTGGGGTTGAACAAGGAGTTGCCAGCGTACACGTGTAAACTAACACTGAGTCTTCAGATGTTGTCACTGGGAGGGAGCTACCCTGGGAGTCCTCAATATTGACTCTGGACAGCAGAAAGTCTCGCGTCACCAGACACAACATGAGGGAAAAGAAGCCTCCGGCTAATTTCAATGCACCTTTCGCCCACAGCTGATGAATCAATACTCCTCCATGATGAACACCACTTGCAGGAATACTGAGGGTGGCAAGGGCAGAGAACGTACCTAGGATTGTGGCTCAGCAGTACCACCACAGACCACACTGTCCTTGTGGAGATAAAGTCCATTATACAATCCATAACGTGTGGCGGGAGCAGCTGCGTATTTGCGAGCTCCGGCTCTGCTCGCTTTTCAATACGTCTTTTCATCTTTGTGCACATCTCCTTTTTGTCTTTGCTTGATGTACATAGTTAGTACTATCTCCTGAGATTTGTTGGCTGATATTTCTGCACGACAGAGCAGAGACAGAATGCTTAAATCCTCTCTTTTTTGTGACGCCTGGAAGGAGTTTGGGGTGGGTTCCCCACCTTTAGCAGCCCAGTTGCTTTTGAGTGAGCCCCCACCCTGACAGCACGGCGTACTTTCACAGATGGTGGCTGCCAACAAAGATCCTGTCCTGTCTGAAAGTCTCGACTCTGTGCTGCAGGTCCGCTTCTAAGAGTTGCGGGGTGTTTATATGGACGTAAAGGACTCACATGAGGAGATTCTTGGAATAGAGCTCATAGTCTCTTGTGGTAGCCTGGCTCAGTCCGATCAGGTCCCTGCTGCGTAGCCTGTCGTCCATCCCTGTCGGAGTTGGGAATGGGAGAAAGGGAAAGGGAGAAGCCACTGAACCTGTCTCTTGAGGTGAAGTGGTGGAGACCTTCTCAGCTGAGTACGAGTTTTTGTTGCCATGTGTAGGATTCCCCGTTCTAGTTTGTTGCAGTCCCACTCCAAGTGAGAAGGTGTTCCAGACAAAACTCCATTCACCTTCAATGAGAACCCCAGCCACAAGAGAGGACAGAGGTTTTCGCCGCATGGTTGGGGAACCTTGATCTGGAGGTATTGAATTAAATGGAGACCATCCCGCCCTGTCTTTGCGGCCTGGCGTTTCTTTTGGCCTTACTACCACTGGTCCTGTTCCAGATGTTGGTTGTGATGTTGACCAAAGCAGTTAACCCGCTTGGGTTTTGATGAGATGGCATGGTGGAAGTAATAACTTCTCTTGCCTCAATCATTGAAATGCTTGACATATCGTTCCTTGTGCTCATTGATCTTGATCCTGCCTTACCCTTGATCTTTGCATTCTTCTTGCACCGGTGAAGAAGTCTTTACCCTGAGGAGCGAATTGCCAGCATCTCAATTATTGTCCTAGACTTTGCTGTCTGCTCACCTTGTTGTTGTCCGTTTGATGTGGTCAATCTTTTCTTCTTATAGGGAAGTTTACAATGTAGGTGTGATGGCCTTTATGCTGATTTCATACGTTTTGTTTCCATTTCTTTTCATTTTGATTCTGATCACCCGAAGGTTTCATCCTTTTTGGGCCCAGGCAGACCGCATGTTATGTGATAAGGACTGGATTTTATCTGACTCTTCCTTTGGGCCAAGACGGGTTTCCCTCTTTGGTTCTTTTTGATCCAAGTGATCAGTTCTTTCTGTTCCTTCCTTCCCAGAGACCCCAGAGGTGGAGCTTCCGTTGTGTTCCTCCCCCCCCCCCCCCCCCCTCGAGCTACCTGTGCGGATATTGAGGTGGTGGGTCTCGGTGTCATGGTGGTTAGGAGCAGGCCGTTTTGGTTGGTTTGTTTTATCACAGTGTCAGTCCCTTTTTCCTGTGTAACACTGGTGGTTGGGGTGAGATCCCTGGTGCTGGGGGTGGGGGGGGGGCGGGGGTGGGGGGAGGGGGGGAGATGGGCTGGCTGTCTCACACAAGGTGTCCTACCTTTTTGGGGGGGGTGCCTTGACGGTCCCGTCCTCTGTGGGGTCGAATAATAACCTCCTTGTCCTTGAGCCCCATGGTTACCCTGTTTACTCCCTGTGGAGATGTGTTATTGCCTCATGGTTTGCTGGCCTGATCCCCTTGTGGACTTGGGACCCGATGCACGAGTTCTGGTAACTAAGGTCTTTATTTATCACTTGATCCTCTGCTTGCAATGACTCCTGTTATGTGCTGGACCCGCTTTGCATTTTTTCCCCCTCGTTATTCTTGTTTTTCTGAGATTTTTTCAAAAAAATGAAAATTTCAATAAAAATATATTTAAAAAACATCTGGGGGCACTGGATACTGCAATGGCTGTGAAGACTTGTGCTCCAGAACATGCCGCACCCCTAGCCAAGCTGTTCCAGTACAGCTACAACACTGGCATCTACCCAGCAATGTGGATCATTGCCCAGGTATGTCCTGTACACAACTGGACAAATCTAAGCCAGCCAATTACTGCCTCGACACCAGCCTGCGCTCAATCAACAGCCAAGTGGTGCAACGGGTAAGGAACGCTGCTACCAAGTGGCACTTACTCAGCAATAACTGATGCTCAGTTTGGGTTCCACCAGGGGGTCACTCAGCACCTGACCTCATTTCAGCCTTGGTTCAAACACGGACAAAAGCACTGAACTCCAGTGATGAGGTGAGAATGAAAAAAATGAAAATGGCTTATTGTCACGAGCAGGCTTCAATGAAGTTACTGTGAAAGGCCCCTGGTCGCCACATTCCGGCGCCTGTCCGGGAAGGCTGGTACGGGAACAGAGTCCCACCCTGGTGAAACTACAAGACACAACTCTGTTCTGTAGAAGTGCCATTGGTCTCAAAAATGTTAACTCTGTTCCTCTCTTCACAGATGCTGAGAAAACATACGTCTGGTTGAAGAGGAGCAAGCAATTTGCCTTCAGCTGCTGTCTGCTCTTCTGATTCAATGTCAGATGCTGCTGGACCTGCTGAATTAATCCAGAGTTCTCATAGATATCATCATCGAATTTACAGTGCAGAAGGAGGCCATTCGGCCCAGGGAGTCTGCACCGGACCTTGGAAAGAGCACCCCATTTAAGCCCACACCTCCACCCTATCACCATAACCCAGTAACCCCACCCAACCATTTTGGACACGAAGGGCAATTTATCACGGCCAACCCACCTACCTGCACATCTTTGGGCTGTGGGAGGAAACCCAAGCCGGGAATTGAACCTGGGACCCCGGAGCTGTGAAGTAACAGTGCTAACCACTGTGCTGCCGTGCCAACCTGTTTTTATTTCAGATTCCCAGCATCTGCAGCATTTTACTGTTGTGCAAGTTTGGCTTCTTGTTGCCTGCAATGCAAGGACACAGGCTTCCGGGAATCACGTGTACTCCCAGCACCTTTGTGTTTTTCCTGAGATTGGGGACCCCATCCATTCCCAGATTTCACCCCTGGCTGTTGGCCCTCCTTCCACCTTTCAACTATCCTCCTCAGGTCTGTGAGGTGAAAAAGGGTTTGATTTGGGGTAAGGACTGGTGGACAAGCTTACAATCATCAGCCATCTTGGAAGCTCATCCAGCTTTGGAAAGCATTTGGCGTGTCTTCAGATTGAAGCGACTGCACACAGCAGCTGAAGGCAAATTGCTTGACCCTCTTCAACTAGATGTAAGTTTTCTCAGGCTGTTTTTGGAGGTTTCAAAGTCTATAATTTTCAGGAACCGACTCAGAAGCACCGAGCAAAGTGTTTCCCGTCATTTCAGAAGCTGTGGCTAGGCCTGAACTTCATGGGCATTGCCTGTTGACCTACTTTGCAGCAGTTCAAGCTGTTGACTTGTCACTCTCCATCTCTCTATTCCTGTCACTCTCGTTTTTTTCTACTTTACTTTCTTCTTCCTCTCTTTCCGCAGCCTGGAATTCCCTCATTACCTCCCTCCATTCCGACGGTCTGTTTGCGCAAGCCAGCTTGTCTGTTTATGGTTCAACTCTAATCTCCAGCTCTTCTGATTCAATGTCAAGATTGCTGGCCGCTACTTCTTGAATTTCGCCTTTCGTAACTTTCGGTTGAAATTCTATCTCCACCTGCCTCGCCACACTTTTCAATTCATCAGATAATACATAAACTGTTCCAAGTTATTTCAACCTGCTCCAAAAACACATTGGTCTCAAAAGTGGACATTTTTATTAATAAAGGATCTCTGGTCCATGAGAAACTGTACCGGCACTTTGAAACTATGTCCAGGGATTACTTTCATTCCCACTTCCAATTGCTCTTCTTTGTCTCTGGGTTCAAAGTAGCCAAACTCTTTGTCCATTCGGGAGCTGGTTATAGCAAAGTTCTAGTTTCAAAGGGAGATGATACTGCCAATGAGTACAGCTTGTTACAAGCAATAAGCCAGCCTTTAGTTAGAAATAAAGGGCTCGAATCTCCGGAAAGATTTCTCAATGTGGAAGCGAGCGGGAACTGCCGTCAGCTTCCCGACAGTGGCTCGATGAGACCAGGAATGCTATTCAACGTTAGTTAGTCCACTTGACAAGGCCCCACAGGGCATAAACATTTAACAGGATCACCGGCATTCCCTCTAGCTTCCCACTAACCATCACGAACCTTCCACCCCCCCGAATCTGCCACAATGCTGCCCATCTCAAACGCCACCTCATCCTTTACCAGCACCGCCCCCCCCCCCCCCCCTCGTCTTCATGTCCCGTCCCGAATGGAACACCTGTCCATCCTTTCCTCAGCCTTGTCTGATCCCCTATCTTTCAATGCGCCTCTTGTAAAAAAAAAAGCCTCGTCCGCCTTCAGACACCACGGGTGCGCGAACACATGTGACCATTTGACCAGACCATTCGGCCACTCACGTTCCAGTGACCAGCCTGATTGGGGGGGGGGCTCCCTGCCCACCTCCTCTGCTGATCAACCATACCCTTCTTGGGCCAGCCCCCCCTGGCCTGTGCTTTGTGACCCTCCAGAATAACACCAGCAGCAAATAGAACAGGACAAACAGGAGCAATTTACCCCCTATGCCAGGGGGGAACTGGAAGGCGAGCCCCCAACAAGGGAGACGGTGCCAGGCATGGGGGGTGGGGAGTGGGGGGGGGGGGGGAACAAGAGACAGGAGAGCAAACGGGGATAGGAACAGGGGAAAGAGGGACAAAAGAGGGGTAAATGGGAGCGGTGTATAAGGGGGGGGGCGAATGGGGTGATAAGGGTGGGTGGGGGGAATATGAGGTGGAAAGGGAGGGATCGGGGGGGGGGGGGGCACACAGTGAAGGAGAGACAAACAAGGCTAGAAAAGGAACAACAATAACACGACAAAGTGCCACAACCAAGGGCTTGGAACAAGGAATCACTGAGAGCAACCATCCAGTACGGTCTGTGGGCGAAGGGAGACCCCAGAGTGCGGGGAACTACCTACGTGGCGGACACAATGCTGGCGGCCACGTTGGGTGCCCCCTGGACAGGAAGAAACCCCCAGAGGGCAGGGACCCGTCCGCATGGAGGGGGGGGGGGGGTGGGGGTCAGTGACAGCGACCATCCTGGGCGGCCCCCTAACAACGGGAAACCCCGGAGGGCAGGGACCCTCCGCATGGGGGGGGGGGGGGGGGGGGGGGGGG